>NW_027055205.1:0-8312 GCF_011386835.1 Chrysemys picta bellii | reverse complement strand
AGGGATATGCGTTCCATCTATCGCCATGCCGCAGTTAGAGAAACCGAGAGCATTAAAGCCATCCACAATGGTCTGCACATTTTCCAAGGTCACTACCCTTGATAGCAGCTGGTCAATGATTGCGTTGGCTACTTGCAGCACAGTAGCCCCCACAGTAGATTAGCCCACTCCACACTGATTCCTGACTGACCGGTAGCTGTCGGGCGTTGCAAGCTTCCACAGTACTATGGCCTCTCGCTTCTCAACTGTGAGTGCTGCTCTCATTTTGGTGTCTTTCCACTTCAGGGCAGGGGACAGCAAGTCACAAAGTTCCATGAAAGTGGCCCTATGCATACGAAAATTTTGCAGCCACTGGGAATCATCCCAGACCTGCAACACTATGCGGTCCCACCAGTCTGTGCTTGTTTCCCGGGCCCACAATCGGCGTTTCATGGCATGAACCTGGCCCAACGCCACCATGATCTCCCAATCGCCACATGCCGTGCTTCTAGGAACATAGGTGTCCATGTCCTCATCAGTATAGTAATCGCGCTGTCGTTGCTTCCTCGCCCATTTTTGCAGATACTGCACATACTGCTGGATAATGTGCGAGGTATTTACAATGGTCAAGACTGCACTGGAGATCTGAGTGGGCTCCATGCTTGCCGTGCTATGGCGCCTGCACGGGTAATCCTGAAAAAATGGCGCAAAATGTAGGAGAGCTGTTCGGTTCAAGATGGCTGATAAAAGGCGGGAAATGGTTGCCTTCTGTAGCTTCCACATGAGCCCAGCACTGACAACATGTAGAAATTTGCTAGCGATGCAAGAATGGGGGAGCAGAGTTTGTGGCGGAAGCTGTGCTGCTCGGTTCACGATGGCCGAACAACGGCGGGAAATGGTAAGGGTCTTTCTCTCTTTTGCACAGTTCTGTTTTCTGCTTACTAACAAAAAAGGATCGTTCTCTTTCTTGCTGTTTTCTGTACTTTACACAGCCCTGTGTCCCTGACGCAGGATCTCTTGCTAATTTTTCTGCCATTTGATTTCTTTTGCCCAACCTTCTCAACCTTCCTTTATATTTCCCTTTTATTTAATTAGCCTTTACTTTTTAAAATTTATTTCAACTTTTTTACTCTTATTATTTTTTAGTCCCAACAAAAATAACCTTTTACCACATTCTTACTAATCTATAAAACAAACTCCTCTCTCTTGTTGCTTTCTCTAGTTTCCCCTTTTTCTTCTATTTAAAATAACCTTTCTTTCCTTTTTTCCTCTAAGCCTAACCAATCTTTCTTTTTTTAAAACTCCTTTCCTTTAAGGCCTCTGTAGCGAGGGGGCGTGGCCTCCTGCCCTGACAGACAGGGAGGGAGCCATGAACGCCCCCTGTTGGGCAGAACCAGGACTTCCGCGGCCACCCCACCGGAAGCAGAAGGGCGGGACAGGAAGCGGAACTATAAAAGGCTGGTCCTCCAGCTCAGTCGGGAGAGAGATGCCGGAGGAGCAGGACGTCTCTTCCCCGCTGCGTGACCCCAGACCTAACGGAGACAGCTATCCTGACAGAGACCCAGAGGGGCTGACAGAGCTGCAAGACGCTGGGGTCTCCGACGAGCTGGTGGGGCTGCCACTAGCCGTCTACCCCAGCGAAGCAAACAACAACCCTGGAACCCATGTACACATGGAATCGAATGTAGGAAGTAGCCCAGGGAAGCCAAATCAGATTCAGCTGTGTTATTGACTACAAGCCGGCCAGCATGTTGCAGTTGGACTTTTGCCGCTGACCCAGTGTCGGACAACTCCACTGCAGTTTGGGCCCTGGGCTGGGACGCAGTGGAGCGGGAGGGCCTGGGTTCCTCTACCCCCACCACCCCAACATCAGGAGTGGTAGCCTCCCCACCTGGTTGTCAGGAGGCCTGCATTGGTCTGGCACCCGCCTGAATCCGGATGCCAGACAGTTGTGCTGACTCTCCCACCAGAGAGCTAACCTCCCCTAGACTGCGACAGCTCTGCCGGACTGTAGGCCAGAGCCCCCCTACTTGCTTGCTGCCCCACCCTGATCAGTGACCCGGCAAATGGACCTTCTGTTGCTCTGGCTGCCTGACTGTAGGCCACAGCCCGTTCTCGATTGCTGCCCTGCCCTGATTGAGGGCCCTGGGCAAACAGACTCTCTACCATTACTTGGCCTGACTGCAGGCTAGAACCATTAACACTGAGCTACTTTTCCCCTGAACCAAGGTACCCGGAAGTATCATAGCAAAGGGCGTGGTCTCCCGCCCAGACGGACGGGGAGGGAGCCATGAACCCCTTCAGTCTCTCTTTCTACTCATTCATACTTTTTCTCTAAATATGTCAAAACACAGGCACACAACCTTCCCCCGGCCAAACACAGAAAAATAACACAAAATAAATTTTCAAAATGGCTGACGGCACCAAAAACATACACGACTGGAAATGGGGATGGAGGGTGGGACGTAAATGCTACACAGTGCATGGAAACCTATCAAAAAGTACATGGTGATGAAAACTATCGAGCAGTTAACTACTCACATGGCTGCGCAGAGCAGGCGGCCAATGGGGAAGAAGCCATGGTCTGGCACGAAGCTCCCAGGGAAGGGAGGCTGGCTTTTCCCAGAACTAGGGCAGCTGGGCAGCTTCAATGACCGGGCTCTCCTTAGTGCACATTGTTCTTATCCTATGAAAGCATGTCCATAGGCTGCTGTGGGCTGGCGGGTGGTTCTTGAACGCCTCCAGGATGAAGATGGTCTGAGAAGCCAGGCTTTGGACCGAGGAGTTGCTGTCCTGCTGCAAGCCTTTGAGGTCTAAGATTGAAAGGAAGGAAATGGAGGTCAGAGCCACAGCGCTCTGGAGAGCCCCAGCAAACCAAGCCAGCGCTGTACCTCTCGGCCTGTGACAAGGAGGCAGCAGGCTGGGAGGCGGGAGGCAGGGGACTAGCAGGAACAACCAGCAACCTTCACTAAACATCCCTGCTGCCCTCCACAAATGAGGGAGCCTCCAGACACAGGCAAGAAGTCCCAATGAACCCCATTCACTCACTATTTCTAGGACTGCCCCATCCCTGCAGTATCTGAGCACCTCATCCCTGCCTGTATTTACCCTCCGCCTTCCCCGCAATGCACAGATGGGCACTTAGGTCCAGAGAGGGGGAGAGTCATAAAGGGGGCTTGGACATTGTTAGGCTATGCCTAACTTTAGGTGCCCTGCTGCCATCCAGGAAATGCCGAGGAGGGAGCTCAGCCATTCTCTAGCTCTGGTTGGGAGGCCCAGCTGTGAACCTGCTCTGGGAGTGAGAAGCCTGAGCTATATCACTCCCCCCTCCGCCATTCGCCAACAAATGTGGAGATGCTGCTCTGCCCTGCGCTGCCCAGGGGTCCGGGCACGCAGCAAGGAGGTAGGTGACAGGACGTCACCTCTGCCTCATTTGGAGCAGTGGCTTCACCCCAGGCACCCCACGTGGAGGTGACTGCTCCAAACACTGGGCTAGTGAGTGCAAGGGGGGAGGCAGCACCCCACCTCGGCTGTGTTTGGTGGGGGGGCAATCATCTCTGAAGGCCAGCCAGCTCAGGCCCAGTTTGGGGATCTGCCAGGCCGCAGCTCTGAGGTCAGGGCTAAGTGCCTGGCACATGCCAACCAGCAGACACGACAGGGTGAGGGGGCAGCTGATCAGGGGTTTGGGATCTACATTTTGCATCCCTTTGTGGCTCTCGCCCGAGATCATGTTGCTGGCGTCGGAGATTGAACCCAGCCCACGGCCCTGGGCCGTTCATCCCCCTAGCGCTCAGTGCTCAAAGCAGGTACCACCCACCGTTGCAGATGGCATCCAGCTTGTCCTGGCTCCTCTGGTCCAGCTGCCGGGCAGCGAGCCCTA
The DNA here is from genome assembly GCF_011386835.1 of Chrysemys picta bellii. Taxonomy (NCBI): domain Eukaryota; kingdom Metazoa; phylum Chordata; order Testudines; family Emydidae; genus Chrysemys; species Chrysemys picta. Next base: position 4,453 of record NW_027055205.1, on the reverse strand, counting down.
CACATACAAACAGCTCATCACATCCCCGCATCCCCAGCGAGGGTGTCAAATGTCACCCTCCAAGCAACCCCTCGCTTCCCCCGCCCCTCGCTGGCCAGGACGGTGCTCCCGAGTCCCCAGGGGAAAGGGTGAGTCCCCAGGGATGGTTACAGGGCTGGTTGCCAAAGGAGAGCACAGCACCTTGAGGGTTCACTACCAAGAGCCCATGGTGGGGTATGCGGGGGGGGGGAATGGGGACTGCATGGGGAGCAGTGGGGTTAGAGGGGGCCCATCAGCCCATCAAGGCAGTTTGGGGTGAGCTTGCTCCTGCGGACTTCTGACACCCTTGATCCTGCATTGGACAATCAGGAGCCCAAGGGTTACTTATCGCTGCTGGCAGGGACTGAGGAGAGCCTGGGACCGGATCCAGCCCCCCTGTTAAAGGGACCCCTGCTCTGTGGTTACCTATGAACCTGATGGCCGCTTGTCTAAGTGGAGTCTGTGGGTTCTCCAGAAAGGCCATGGTCTGGCACAGAAAGTTGTTGGCTCTCCCCTTGTAGCGCGTCAGCTAGGACCAGAACAAGGGAGCACAAGGTTATTAAAGGCCTTTCCGTCCCGCAGGCCGGGTTCCAGGTGTGTGGAGCGCACGTCCTGTTTTCACCCCTCTTTCCTGTGCCGGGGGGATCACGCAGAGGGACTACACCCAGGGCCAGGAGTGGTCCCAGGGCTGGGGCTCAGTGTGGGCACAGAGCCGGGCAATGGGGGGTGCCCTATCCACCGATTCCCCCGCTCCTACCACGAGGGCTGCGCAGTGAATGACCTGAGGGCTCCCTCACCAGGCAGTCACAGCTTTGCCAGGTATCCTTGCGCTGGATGAAGCCACCAAGCTGGTGCCACTTCAGGAATTCTGCCGCACTGCTGAGGGTGTCCCAACACACCTGCAAAACAAGTGGGGCCAGGGCGAGCCGGCCACGGTTACGGGAGCTGGAAGCCACTAACCTTGTTACCCGGAGGCGGGAAGGCCGTGCGTGCTGAACGCTTCCCGGCCCCAGGTTGCTTGCGGAAGGGCGGCGGTGTGGCTAAGGCAATAGCTGGAGACCTGACTCAATTCCCAGCTCTCCCTGCAGGAACTCAGGCAAGTTGCTTAGGCCCAGGGCTGCAAAGGGATTTAGGTGCCTAATGCCTATGGGTGATCAATACTTTTGAGGCGCTAGGCCTCATGCTGTGCCTCAGTTCCCCACCTCATGGTGGGTAGGAGGGTGAATTCATTGGTGCTGGTGGCATTTGGCTCCCAAGTGATGGTGGCCATGAGCGCTAGCATGTGCAGAGACACCTGGGGCGGGGGGAGGGGGGACGGCTTGGGCATCTCATGTCTAGTATGGGCTGTACGGGCCGCTTGGCCAAGGGCACACTGGGTCCTGCGCACCATCTGGAGACTGGGTAGCCCTGCTCCTGGTAGGGGCCATGGCCAGGGTTGTGCTCTTCCCACCACCACAGCCAGGGAATGTGCGGAGGCCAGTGGCTGTAGGAGTGGTGAGGCGACCCCTCCCCCCACCCAATCTCTCAGCCTGGCTGCAGGGGGGGAGTGTTGGGCTCAGAGGATGCAGGGAAGACTCAGCAGTTGGGTGGGGCGCCATGGTCATGGCGCTACTGCACTCAACGTTCAAGTGATTTTGAGCGCGTGACTGTCACAGCACTGAGCACCTGCCCTCTGTCAGCGAGACCCTTTAAAGAGGGGGTGTCACATGTTGCCCCCTCAAAACAAATTACTGGTCACTCTGTAACGGTATCCGCTGCAGGCTCCAGCTCGTGGCCTCACCTGGGACACGTTGGGACGCTCATCATGCACGAGGAGGAGCAGCGGGACCAGGCTCTGGAGCACATGCGCCTTCATCCGCCTCCTGTCGAGCCCCCTTACAAGCTCCAGCAGGTGTTTAAAGAGGGTGATGGAGAGCACCCGGAGCCTGCTGGACACCTGCAAGAGACGACGTGGGGAGGAGACGCTGTGACAGTCATTCTCACCCAGCGGGGCGAGCGCTCACTGTGCCAGAGATGTCTGCCCTGCAGGGGGTATTGGTAACTCACCCCCAGCCATACAGCCACAGCTGGGGCCAGAGTCTCATGGGCATAGCGCCATTGACGGCAATAGAGATGCAGATTTTCACCAGTTGAGGGGCTGGCCTGGTAACTTCTTGGCCAGGGAGAGCAGTAAGGTGGGGTGAGACTGCCCCTGGACTCTCACAGCCAGCTCTGGGCACACTGACATCAACACACACCTGTGTCAGCCAAGGGGGAATGCTCAGGGCAGAGCAGTGCCAGGACAGGGGCGGCAGAGAGGGAGTGATGAGGAAAGATTCAAAGAGCGAAGGAGGGGGTGTAGTTTGTCCTCCCGCTTTGCGGGCCCAGCTCACACTGCTGTTGACCCACAGCGGCCCTCTAGCCAGGCCAAGGGGGCCAGGCGTGGGGGGCAAATTCCTACACTGGTGTTTGTTCAAGCCACGCACAGGGACCTGGGGTGGATTTAACCCAGGGCCAAGGAGTGGTAAATGTGCAGGAGTTCCCAGATAGGGGGCCTTGGAAGCCATGACTGGAAGCCACCCAGCCTCCAGGGGCTTGGGGTGGGCTGAGGGTTGCCCCACTCCTGTGCATGGGTTTCTTGTTAACTCAGAGCCGGCCCCGCTTGGTCACATGGTGTTGCTGGGCCCCCGCCCTGCATGGCTGCTGGCAGAGCTGAACCAGTCCAGTGACCAGGGAGGCTGGGCGAGCTGTGCCAAGCAGGGAGAACCAGGAGCAATAGCTGGATGCTGTAGGGAGGGGCCACTGCTTTCTGGGAGGTGAGGCTGAGGGGGTAGCCTGGGGACGGGGTGACTTGAGCTGTTCTGGGAGTGGCTGAACCTTTAAACGGTGACCCCAATCAGCAGTTACATGTCACCTCCGGGCACCAGGTTCTAGACAAGGCAGTTCTCTGCGTGACATCTGTTGTAAAAGTGTTCATAAGTTCACCTCACCTCAGTCCCTGGAAAAATCATGGAGCAGGTCCTCAAGGAATCAATTATGAAACACTTAGAGGAGAGGAAAGTGATCAGGAACAGTCAGAATGGATTCACCAAGGGGAAGTCGTGCCTGACTAACCTAATTGCCTTCTATGAGGAGATAACTGGCTCTGTGGATGAGGGGAAAGCAGTGGATGTGTTATTCCTTGACTTTAGCAAAGCTTTTGATACGGTCTCCCACAGTATTCTTGCCGCCAAGTTAAAGAAGTATGGGCTGGATGAATGGACTGTAAGGTGGATAGAAAGCTGGCTAGATCGTCGGGCTCAAGGGATAGTGATCAATGGCTCCATGTCTAGTTGGCAGCCGGTTTCAAGCGGAGTGCCCTAAGGGTCGGTCCTGGGGCCAGTTTTGTTTAATAGCTTTATTAATGATCTGGAGGATGGTGTGGACTGCACTCTCAGCAAGTTTGCAGATGACACTAAACTGGGAGGCGTGGTAGATACGCTGGAGGGTAGGGATCAGATACAGAGGGACCTAGACAGATTGGAGGATTGGGCCAAAAGAAACCTGATGAGGTTCAACAAGGACAAGTGCAGAGTCCTGCACTTAGGATGGAAGAATCCTATGCACTGCTACAGACTAGGGACCGAATGGCTAGGTAGCAGTTCTGCAGAAAAGGACCTAGGGGTCACAGTGGACGAGAAGCTGGATATGAGTCAAGAGTGTGCTCTTGTTGCCAAGAAGGCTAATGGCATTTTGGGTTGTATAAGTAGGGGCATTGCCAGCAGATCGAGGGATGTGATCGTTCCCCTTTATGCGACATTGGTGAGGCCTCATCTGGAGTACTGTGTCCAGTTTTGGGCCCCACACTACAAGAAGGATGTGGAAATATTGGAAAGAGTCCAGCGGAGGGCAACAAAAATGATTAGGGGTCTGGAGCACATGACTTATGAGGAGAGGCTGAGGGAACTGGGATTGTTTATTCTCCAGAAGAGAAGAATGAGGGGGGGGATTTGATAGCTGCTTTCAACTACCTGAAGGGGGGTTCCAAAGAGGATGGAGCTCGGCTGTTCTCAGTGGTGGCAGTTGACAGAACAAGGAGCAATGGTCTCAAGTTGCAGTGGGGGAGGTCTAGGTTGGATATTAGGAAACACTATTTCACTAGGAGGGTGGTGAAGCACTGGAATGCTTTACCTAGGGAGGTGGTGGAATCTCCTTCCTTGGAGGTTTTTAAGGCCTGGGTTGACAAAGCCCTGGCTGGGATGATTTAGTTGGGAATTGGTCCTGCTTTGAGCAGAGGGTTGGATTAGATGACCTCCTGAGGTCCCTTCCAACCCTGATATTCTATGATTCTATGATTCTTTTAGCCTGTTTATCTGATTTGGCTGCGCTCTTCCTGTCTGGCCACTTCGTAGTAGGTTCTTGGAACAGTAGTTCTGAGTTGTCTTTCCATGAGGAGTTGTGCTAGACTAGATGCAGG
>NW_027055204.1:0-8312 GCF_011386835.1 Chrysemys picta bellii | reverse complement strand
CGTTCTTCTTCGAGAGATGTCCCTGTGGGTGCTCCACTACAGGTGTTGGTGCGTCCCTGCGCCTTCGCCCGGAGATTTTTGCAGCAGTACTCATAGCGGCCACGCATGCTCAGAATCTGCCCCCCCGCTGTGACTCTAGGGTAATAGAACGCATGTGTGGCCGGTCTCCTCAGTTCCTTCTCAACCGTCCCCGGCCTGAGACGGAGCTCAGCAGACTCATTAGAGAATCCTTCACTATTGCCTTCATTATCCTTTAGAAACCATTTTTTCTGTCAGTTTTCTCTGATTAAATAGTTACTTACCCAGTTTACCTTAAAAAAAAAAAAAAAAAAAAAAAAATTTCCTGTCAGCCGCGGCTATGCCGGGCTCCACCGGTTTCAAGCGCTGTGCTATTTGTAAGGAAGCTATCCCGTCATCGGACGGGCACTCAAAATGTATAAAATGTTTGGGGGAAGCTCACATTCCCCAAAAATGTGCCCACTGCTGTAAACTCAGCTCCAGGGCACGGAAAGACAGGGAGCTTAAACTCAAACTGCTCCTGCTTCAAAAATCTATCGGGTCAGTTTCAGACCCAGGCATTGAAGCCAGCTCCGCTACCCGACACAGCCCCCCCCCCCCCCCCCCTCAAAAAAGCTCAAGAAGTCTATGAAGAAGGGGCACTTTTCCTCACCGAGCAAGACTAGGAGGCATGAAGTTTCTCCAGGCAGATCAACGATCTCTCTGCCTGTGATCCCTCGCCTCAGCAATTTTCATGAGGCAGGCTCCTCCGGAACAGCGCAAAAGCCGCCTGAGGCTTCAGCGCCGCCGAGAAGCTCCGGTGCCGAGGCATCAGGCTTCCAGTTGCCTGCCTCAGTGACGGCACCGTTCGGCACCGCGAATGAGACGGTGCCGACATTCCTCGGCACGCCTCACCCGAGGCAGCCCGACATTTCTCGCCCGGCACCGACCGCGGCACCGACGCCTGCGGGGCATTCTGACACACAGATCACAGCCAGAAGCCCCGATCGCAGGAATGCTCTTGTGCAGCAGCCTCTATCGGCTCAGCTTTCATCTCCCGCAGGAGCTGCTTTCACTCATTTTACCCAGACAGCTGATCTAGTGTCACCTACCTTGCAGTCTCCGCTCATGAATGCATATTCTGTTGCAATGCCTGAGTCAGGATCTGAGCAGTTTTCCTCCAGTGAGGAGGAAGCAGATCCACAGGGAGTTTTTTCCCCATATCATGACTCCCAGCCCCGGACCCAGAGCAATAAGGGCTATGGAAATACTACCTCATCCCACTCTCAGGACCCTGCCCCTTGGGGGATGAACCCCTGGATGGCACCACCAATGCCCTACCCGCCACCATGGCAATACTGGACACCATGGGCATCATACCCTCGGGAACACATGCCCCGTGGCCATTCGACCAGGCGCAACACTGATCCAGTGCCGTCTCCTAATGCATATGCTAGTGACACGAGACGCCTGGCAACACAGCCACGTTCCCAGGATAAACCTAGCCCTCCTCCTGGTCCAACAGACCCGGAGTTAGCACCGGAGGAAGCATTACTTCCCCTTCCTCCCACTCCCTCTGATGAATATACAAAATTCCAGGACCTCTTTAAGAGAGTTGCTAGTGACCTGAACATTAACCTGGAAGTGGTTCCCGAACAACAGCATGAGCTAACGAACATCCTACAGTCCCCTTCTTCCTCCAGAGTGGCACTTCCAATTAACGCAGCCCTTTTAGAACCTGCTAAGTCCATCTGGCAGACTCCAGCGACAAGCCTACCTACCTGCAAGCAAGCGGACAAGAAGTATTTTATTTCTCCAAAGGACTCTGAATTCCTTTTTACCCACCCAGCACCAAACTCATTGGTAGTAGACGCTGCGAACCAGAGGGCTAGACAACAGTATTCTCGTTCTGCCCCACCTAACAAGGATAGCAAACGACTGGACCTGTTTGGTCGCAAGGTCTATGCATCCTCCACCCTCCAATTTCGCATAGCTAATTATACTGCAGTCCTGGCAAAATACGACCATAAAAACTATAATAATTTAATGGACTTTATTGATGACATTCCAGAACAAAGAAAACAACAGTTCAGAGCTATAGTTTCTGAGGGCCAAGCCATTTCACGCACCGCTCTCCAAGCAGCCCTCGATGTAGCCAACACAGCGGCAAGATCTACCGCCACAGCGATAGTCATGCGACGGGGCTCATGGCTCTCCTCTTCCTTTTTTCCTCGCGAAGTTCAGAACACGATTGAAGATCTTCCCTTCGACGGTGACAAACTCTTTGCTTCTAACACGAATGAAGTGCTTCATTCAATGAAAGACTCCAGAACAACCCTCCGGTCTTTAGGTCTCCAGACACCTACGGCAAGAAGACGACAATATCGATACCAACCATACCACCGGCCACGTTATCCCGCATTTACACAACCTTCCCATAGACCGCAGGAACAGCAACAGCCGCAACGTCCACGACCAAGATTCCAGCGACGTCGCCCAAACTCTACAGGGGCGCCTCAACCCCCATCAGCTAATAGGCAGATTTGAAAACTTGGTCGAGGGTTTAGAAAGCAATGCCCTCACTTCAGCCGGCACACCAATCTTTGGACACCGCCTGCGACCTTTTTTCCAACAATGGAGGAAGATTACCTCCGACAAGTGGGTCTTAGAGGTAGTTACAATTGGATACGTCATCCCCTTCCTCTCCTTACCTCCCACCCACCCACCCTCCCCGTCCCTCTTCAGGGACCCTTCTCACGAGCAGCTACTCCTCCAAGAAGTGCAACATCTCCTTCATCTGGGAGCAGTAGAAATCGTGCCAGAGCGACACAGAGGGAAGGGTTTTTACTCCCATTATTTCTTAACGGAGAAGAAAAATGGGGGATGGCGACCAATCCTCGATCTCAGGCGGCTCAACGGATTCATCAAAAAGCAAAAGTTCAAGATGGTGACCCTCAATACCATAATCCCAGCGCTGGAGCAGGGCGACTGGTTTTCTGCCCTCGACCTACAAGATGCCTATTTCCACGTCACTATACATCCGGCCCACAGACGTTTCCTCCGGTTTACCCTTGGTTCCACACATTTCCAATACAGGGTACTCCCCTTCGGACTATCTACAGCCCCCCGTGCTTTTTCCAAACTTCTAGCTGTAGTCACTGCTCACCTCAGGAGACAAGGGGTAATAATATTTCCGTACCTCGACGATTGCCTCCTCAAAGCTTCAACATTCGACGAGGCGCTCCGGTTCACACGACTCACAGTCGAGTGCTTTCTTTCTCTCGGCCTACAAATAAACAGAGACAAATCCACATTACGCCCCACCCAGCACCTTCAGTTCATAGGCGCAGACCTCGACTCTCGGACCGGGCTAGCATCGCTCCCACCCGATCGCTACAATTCCATAAAACAACTGACCACAACTATTCGCAACAGCCCTCAGGTAACTGCCCGAGACTGCCTGCAACTACTAGGTCACATGGCCTCGTGCACTTTTGTCGTCCAGAATGCACGCCTACACATGAGGTGCTTCCAAGCGTGGCTGGCAACGGTTTACAAACCGAATATGCATTCTTTAAACAAGACTCTCTCCCTGCCTACTCCAGTCAAAGACTCGCTACGTTGGTGGACCGTCCACTCCAACCTTTGTTCTGGAGTCCCGTTTCTTCAACAGGCTCCATCACGCATTCTGACCACCGATGCATCTATGACAGGGTGGGGTGCACATATGTCTCATCACACAGTACAGGGACTATGGTCACCAACCGAGACCTCCCTGCACATAAATGTACTAGAACTTCGAGCCATTCGCAACGCGTGCCGTCACTTCCTGCCACTAATCAAACATCATCACGTACGCATAATGACGGACAACATTGCTTGCATGTTTTACGTAAACAGGCAGGGCGGAGCTCGTTCCCATTCGCTGTGCACAGAGGCTATGAAGCTCTGGAATTGGTGCATTCTGAACAACATCCGGGTATCAGCTGCTTATCTTCCCGGGATCATGAACACCACAGCGGACGAACTGAGCAGACGCTTCCCATGGGACCACGAGTGGGAGATAGACGACAAAACCATTCACGAGGTATTCAGCATCTGGGGTTACCCAACAATAGACCTCTTTGCAACTGCAAAGAACAAGAAATGTCTCAATTTCTGCTCCAGAGCAGGACTGGGCAAACATTCCCTGGGGGACGCATTCATGATCTCATGGCACCGAAACCTATTCTATGCGTTTCCCCCGATACCAGTTCTCAACAGGGTTCTGATAAAAATACGAACGGATCGAGCCAAGGTGATCCTCATTGCCCCATCGTGGCCCAGACAACCATGGTTTCCCTTCCTCACCAGAATGTCAATCCAACCACCAATCTCCCTGCCGCTTATTCCGAACCTTCTATCTCAACAGCACGGTCGTTTTCTCCACCCCAACCTGTCCATGCTTCACCTCAAGGCCTGGTTCCTACGTGGTTCTCCCAACGCGAATTAGATTGCTCCGAACAAGTTCAGGAGGTGCTCCTACATAGCAGAACGCAATCTACTCGCAAGACCTATCTTCAAAAGTGGAAACGATTCACACATTGGTGTTCTGCCAAACATCTTTCTCCTACCTCGGTACCTCTTCCGTTTATATTGGACTATCTCTTGGGCCTTAAGCGATCCGGCCTCTCTTTCAGCTCCATCAGGGTCCATTTAGCTGCTATTACGACTTTCCACGACAAAATTGATGATATGTCTGTCTTTGCTCACGCTACTACGAAGCGTTTCCTCAAGGGCCTACAAACCTTATATCCAGACATTAAACAACCGACCACCCCCTGGGACCTTCATCTGGTACTGTCTGCCCTAACTCAACAACCCTTCGAACCCCTAGCCACGTGCTCCCTTTTACACCTCTCCATGAAAACAGCGTTTCTAGTGGCAATTACTTCTGCCAGACGGGCAGGAGAAATAGCAGCTCTCATGGCTCATCCACCATATACGATATTTTTTAAAGACAAGGTTACCCTCAGATTGCATCCCAAATTTCTTCCAAAGGTACACTCATCATTCCATATTAATGAACCCATACACCTCCCGACTTTTTTCCCGAAACCACATGCAAACTCCTTTGAAGCCTCAATGCATACACTAGATGTTCGCAGAGCCTTGTCATTCTATTTGGATAGAACCAAACCCTTTAGAACCTCCTCTAGACTTTTTGTCTCTGTTGCAGAGCGCTCCAAGGGCATGCCTATTTCTACCCAGAGACTCTCGAACTGGCTCTCCCAGTGTATCCGACTGTGCTATCAGATGAAAGGGGTTGCACCTCCAGATGGTATTAGAACACACTCCACTAGATCTCTGGCTGCCTCCATCGCGTTCTTACGCAAAGTTCCCTTGGCTGACATTTGTAAAGCAGCCACCTGGTCATCTGACCATACTTTTGTTAAACACTATGCCCTTATTCAAGGCCCTTTATCTGACATACGCTTGGGCAGGGCGGTACTCTCGACGGCGTTCCTACCAGATCCGAAGTCCCTACCTCCTTAAGATACACTGCTTTTAAGTCACCTGTAGTGGAGCACCCACAGGGACATCTCTCGAAGAAGAAGAGGAGGTTACTCACCCTGTGCAGTAACTGACGTTCTTCGAGATGAGTGTCCCTGTGGGTGCTCCACTACCCACCCTCCTCCCCTCTACTTCGGAGTTGGGGGGCCTCCGTGGTAGAGAAGGAACTGAGGAGACTGGCCACGCATGCGTTCTATTACCCTAGAGTCACAGCGGGGGGGCAGATTCTGAGCATGCGTGGCCGCTATGAGTACTGCTGCAAAAATCTCCGGGCGAAGGCGCAGGGACGCACCAACACCTGTAGTGGAGCACCCACAGGGACACTCATCTCGAAGAACGTCAGTTACTGCACAGGGTGAGTAACCTCCTCTTATTAAACATTTAAAATAAAATCAATAGAATAATTAAATGATTATGTCATTTTACGACACCAGTAGTAGTGTATGCCACAGACATGTCATTAAATGATAGAAAAATAAAAATATTAAACAAACAAACAAAAAAAGAAATAAAATAAAATAAAACAAAATTTCAAAGTGTTCCAGAACCAACATTTTTCAAAACTTCCATTTCATGGGATATTTTGAAAATATTTTTTTGTTCCAATCGGGACCAAAACCAAATGATGATGTGTCGAAATTTCCCCCGAAACAGAAATGCCGAGTTTTGACCAGCTCTGCTCCTGAGTCCCACCCTAGACGGACCAGTCAGAGAAGGCCCTGCGGGCCGTGCTCTACTGTGGCCGGTTGGGCGCCCAGGGAAGCATTTGTTTAGTGGCTGTCAGCCCAGTTCCTAGGCCACAGGTGTCTGCGTGAGAAAAGCACCATCACAATTGGCAGCTGGGCCAAGAATGGGCTGTGGAGAATGAACTCCCTGGAGAGACTCCTGTGGGGTGGGGCTGAGGCTCGCTGGCTCAGTGGTACATGATAAGCTTCCTTTACTGTGCCTATTCTGTGGATCTAGAGAGGACTTAAGTGTCCAGGGCTCCAATCTGGCTTCTTTCATGAGTAGCAGTCACTAAAAAGAGAGAGGATCAGAGGTGATCTGCCCCGTTCCCATTAACTCCCCTCTTCTTCCCTTCAGATGACCGCATACGGTGCATTCCTTCACAAGGGGTCCTTCTGCCGGAACTACTTCAACATCCTGGAACTGCTGGTGGTTGCTGTCTCCCTCATCTCCATGGGAATTGAGTAAGCACCCGTTGTAGCAACAGGTCTGCCTGTTCAGCAGAGGATAGGGCCATCTGCTGTGCTGTCATCTACGTTGGCAATAGAGACGTAGGATGGGTTAGGCCATTGGTCTGTCTAGCCTAGTATCTCACCTCCAGCAATGACCAGTAACTGATGCTGCAGATGGTAGGGATGCACCTGGGCAGACGCAGGGCTGTAGATGGAGGGTGGGGAGTAATTCCCTCCTGATCCCTGTGACAATCAGCCTGTGCCCAGAAGCATGTGAGTTGGTTGATTCCCCTTGCATTAGCATTCATACACTATTCAGTGCCACAAAGTCATCCAGCCACACTGTTGGGAGTAAGGAAATAAACAACCCCTGAGAATGGGGAGGAGATGCTGTGACATGAATTGGATACGCAAGGATTTTGAGGGCAGGCACTCACTTCAATCTGGAATTGCCTTCCTCCTCCCCCAAGTTCCTTCAGGACTCCTGGGTTCTGTTCCTCATGGTGGGTGGGAATGTGGCCTAGGGGCTAGGGCTCAGGATAGGGATGTCAGCGATCCTGGGGGCTAGGCCCAACTCTGCTACTGATGTACTGTGCAGCCGCCTGCCCCTTCCCCCACGGTGGGAAGCGCCTGGAAGTGCTGCCCTTGGGGAGCTCTGTCAAACTGGATTGCAATCCCCTCCTAGAACACATGACAGCCTGGCCCCGCCAGAGCATGCTCCCAGCCTGTCCTCCTGCCCCTGCCGCTCCGCACCCCCCGGCCTGCCCCCTGCAGCACACCGCCAGCCTGCCCCCCAGCGCGCCCCCTCCCGCTCCGCACCCCCCAGCCTGCCCCCTGCAGCACACCGCCAGCCTGCCCCCCAGCGCGCCCCCTCCTGCTCTGCACCCCCCAGCCTGCCCCCTGCAGCACACCGCCAGCCTGCCCCCCAGCGCGCCCCCTCCCGCTCCGCACCCCCCAGCCTGCCCCCTGCAGCACACCGCCAGCCGGTCTCCCCAGCACGTCCCTTCCCGCTCTGTACCTCCCGGCCTGCCCCCCAAGCATTCCCCCCAGACTGCCCCCTCCTGCCCCTGCTGCTCTGCACCCCCCGGCCTGCCCTCCAAGCATGTCCCCCAGCCTGCCCCCTCCAGCATGCCCCCTCCTCGCCTGCCTGTCCCCCCAGTCTGCCCCCTCCTGTCCCTGGCAGGTACAGCTCCCCTGCCCATGTTGGAGGGGCACAGGTGTTGGCTCTCCCCCGATGCATCGCTGCAGGCCGGTTTGGCTCCTGACGGCATGTGAGGAGCTGATTTGTCTGGCCAGACCCCAAGCTGGCTGAGTCACCCCGTCTCCCCCCGCCCTCCCCAGGTCCAGCGCCATCTCCGTGGTGAAAATCCTGAGGGTGCCGAGAGTCCTGCGGCCGCTGCGGGCCATTAAAAGAGCGAAGGGGCTGAAGGTGAGAGCAAGGCGGGGACAAGGGCCCTCCATAGGGGGTGGACACAGCCCCCCTCAGATCTGCCCCAGGAATCCAGGACCTGCCAGATCATGGGCCATCTGAGCAGGATCCCAGGACTGCACGTCCCAGGGCTCAGGCCACCTGATTTCACTCTT
>NW_027055203.1:0-8312 GCF_011386835.1 Chrysemys picta bellii | reverse complement strand
CAATGGGGAGAGGCCAATGCTCCAGATCAGCCTGATTGACAGGGCGGGCAGCTAATCAGGGAGTCAGGAGGCCGGGGGGGTCCCGTCCTCCGGGTGAGCTGGAATTGCCTGGGTCAGACAGGGTGGGGCCGAGCTAAGGAGAGAGCAGGGGCCCGAGCTGAGCTGCTGGGAGCAGAGCTGCAGCCCCAAAGCCAGAGCACAGCCCAGAGAGAGCAGACCTGTCCTGGGAGCAGAGCTGCAGCAACCAGAGCCCAAGGGGCCAGACAAGCAGCCCAGGGAGCTGGAGGCAGAGCAGCAGCAGCCGGGCTGAGGCCGAGTGAAGCTGGAGCCGGGGCTGGAGCCGTCCGGAGCTGGGTGCGGTGAGCAGCTGGGGAGAGTGAGGGGGACCCTGGGCAGTGGGCCCAGCATAGGGAGACACCTCAGCCAAGAGGCCTGGCAGGCCAGACTCGGAGGGGGGATCATAACCCCGACCGGGCGGGGGCGACGCTGGGAAAAAGGGTCCTGCCACCTAGAGCCTGAGAGCGTGTGGCCACCGCCAGAGCAAGTGTCCGACCCGCAGCGTCTCTGCAGCACAGCCAGGGCCTGAGAAGGAGCCTGGGACCTACAAGGAACAGACGGTGACCTGCCCTGACGTTCCAGAGACACTGTTTGTGATGTTCCCTGCCACAGAGCGGGGTGATGTGTTTTCCTTTAACCTTTCCCATTTTTCCTTATTCTTTTATAAAGTTAATTGTTAATTAAACAACTTGTATTTGCTTTAAATTATATGAAATGATCAGTGGGTCAGGGAGGTGCCCAGTGCAGAGAGAGTACTCCGGAGTGGGGACACCCTAGCCCCTGTCCTGGGTGACCACAGCAGGGTTGGGGGTCGAGCCCCCCAGGAATCCTGGGCCCAGCCTTGTCGGGGTTTACGAGGACTCTGCCAGACAGGAGAGTGGAAGGGGAGCCCTCAAGGGCAGGGAGGCCTCTGGGTAAAGGAAGTGGGAGCGAGGACTCGGATCCTTTCGCTAACCCACTTCACTGGGGTAGTGCAGAAGCCAGGAAAGTTTACCACAGTAGCGGGACCATTCCCCCGCTAACACCTGCATTCCATGCCCCTCTTGCAGTCCCCAGAGATTCCCGCTGGCTGCTCAGTGTCTGGCTTCCCAGCTCCTGGGATCGATCCTTCTCCTCTGCTGTGTGCCACTTGTCCCGCCTCTTGATCAGGGCTGGGCCTGGTGACCCCGTGACCTCCCAGCTGTGCAGCCCGCTGGCTGTGGGGAGACAGTGGGTGTAGGGCCCAGGGAAAGTCCCTTCCCTCGGAGGAGCTCCAAGCTCTGACACGCGTCAGGGTGACAGGGCCAGGCAAAGAGGCAAAGCCGCCTGGCATCTGCGGCCAAGCTCCCAGCTGCTCCCGACTTCCTCCCAGCGAGGAAACTGTGGCTCTCCAATGCAGGAGCAGCAGCGTAGCCTGCCCATGCAGAGAGCTCCAACTCCAGGGCTTTTCAGTCCTGGGCATCTTCCCCGAGTGGGGCAGCTGATGCTATAACTGAGACTTTAGTGATTGAGACACCTGCTCTCAGCTGAGTCCCACCAAACTCATCTCAGCAGCATCCCCCTCTGGGCTGAACAGCAATGGCTGCCTGGAGGAGAACAGTGTGCACCCAGTCCCTGGAGCGGTGCGGTCCCTGGCACACGCCTGGCACTGCTCTGCTGCCGGGGTTATTGGCCTAAAATAGGCCCATGGTTCTGGCTTGCAGGCAATGACTGGTCTGGGCTACTCGGCCATTGAACATCTCCTGAGCTGCTGGACCAGGCAGGCTTGTCCCTGGAGGCCAAGAGTTAATCTAAAGTGCCCCCCACTGAGGGTGCTTTCCCTGGGGGCCTGGTGGGTCCAGGGGGCAGCTGGGTGGGATGGAGCGTGATGGGCTCGGCCTAGCCTGGCACTCTGAGCGTCTCTGCGCCACCCCCTTCAGGCACCATGGAATGCTACACGGAGGAGAAGGCCAACAAGATCAAGGCGGACTACGAGAAGCGGCTGAAGGAGATGAATCGGGACCTGCAGAAGCTGCAGGCAGCCCAGAAGGAACGTGCTCGCCTGCTCAAGAACCAGTCACGCTATGAGCGGGAGCTCAAGAAGCTGCAGGCTGAGGTGGCAGAGATGAAGAAGGTGAAGGTACCTGGCTGGGCAGAGGAGGAGGGGGCTGGAGGGGCATGGCCTGCTTGTGCTAGCTCTTCAAACTGGGGAGGGACGGTGGATGGGCACAGCCCCTTGTGCACACTCCTTATGCTGGGTGTGGCTGTCGGGGGGCCCGCAGGTGGCACTGATGAAGCAGATGCTGGAGGAGCAGCAGCGGAGGCGGCTGGTGGAGACCAAGCGGAATCGGGAGATCGCCCAGCTGAAGAAGGAGCAGCGCAGGCAGGAGGTGAGAACCCAGCTCCTCGCCAGGGCTCTGCAGATAGGGCAGCTCTGGCTGGGGCCTGTGCCCCTCACTCGGCTCTGAGCTCCCACACCAGCTGGCCAGGGTGCAGCGGGGAGTGCGGGTTCTCCAATGGGTCTGGGCCTTTCCTGGGGAGATGCCCCAAGCCAGGCTCCTTGGGACCAGATGGGGAGGGTGCTGGAGAGCCTTCGCTGATGCATGATGTGTCAGGTCCCCTCCCCTGTGCACAGGTGAGCAGTTACCTGGGTGAGCCAGCCTGCACCCAGAGTCCCTGACGCAGGGTGGGGCAGGGGCAGGGGAGCCCCTGTGACGGGGCAGGGCTGAGACAGGGAGTGGGGCCATTCAGGATATGGGGCAGCAGGGGAGCCCTGCAAAGCTGGGGCTGAGCCGCAGGGATGGCTGAGCAAGGCGATGGGAAATCTGGAGCAAGCGCTGCACCAACAGAGGACCGGATTCCACTCTCTATTACGCTCATTGTAAATCTGGAGTAACTGCATTGACATTAGCGGAGTCGCTCCAGATTTACACTGCTGCTGCTGCGATGTGAATCCAGCCGTCACCTGCATCGAGAACATTCCACGTTCAGTCCTGCCCTACCTCTGCTCGACAGTGTGTTAGAGCTCTTCCGGGTGCCCGGCCGCTGGGATCAGTGCCTGGCTTGGCCCCCAGGCCCCCTCCTCTCAGAGCCCGTGTTGGGCCACTGGCCGGCCAAGGCCTGCAGGTCCTGTGAAGCCAGGAATGGGGCCGGCAGCATAGAACAGCGCAAAACCCTGCCTGGTTGGGGAGCTGTGTGCTGGGCACCCTGTGCGGAAACCAGCCACCCCACCGACTGTCTGGGGACTCCTCCCCCTGCTGAAGGCGCAGCACGTCCCCTCTCCCAACCACATGTCCATCTGTCTGTCCATCCCTTGAGATCAGCACCTGGTGGGGTGGCAGGTTCCGCCTTCCCCAGGTCAGAGGAGGTGATTGCTTCCTCCTGCATCTCTGGTTGCTGCTCAGGGCAGGTACAAATGCCACAGTGCTGCTATCGGTTACAGCAGAATAAATCCCGATTAGCCCCAGTTGCTCCAGGTTTTATACCGCTGCTGGTGAGATCAAAATCTGGCCCATGGCCTGCACTGAGAACATGCCATGTGCTGGCCCCAGGCAAGGGGGTGGGGGAGCCCTGGGTCCCCTCCCCTTCCCCCATTGCTGCCATGGGTTCTACCCCAGACCCTGGGTTCCTCTTTAGCGGCTCACGCCCGCTCAGGACTCGACTGAGGCTCGGCTTCTCTCCTGCGCAGTTTCAGATCCGGGCGCTGGAGTCTCAGAAGCGGCAGCAGGAAATCGTGCTGCGAAGGAAAACCCAGGAGGTGAGTGCCAGCCCCTGCACCTGCGGGGGTCTGGAGAGCCGCTCACGGGGCCGTGACTGGGTGGGCGCTGAGGCCTGGCTCCTGGATCGGGCCGTTGGCAGGGTAGGGCCCTGGGGCCTCTCCAGACGGAATAGTCCCCTCTGCTGTCCCAGTGGGTCGTGCTCCGCCAATGCTGGGTTGTTCCCAAGGCGCTGGCCCTGGGTGGGGTGGATTTCCCACAGAGCCTGGTGGTTTTATGGCCAAGAGTAACCAGGCAGGAGATGACAGTGATTGCGAGGGAGGAAACGCCTGTCTCCGGGGGCAGCTGATCTTCTGGGGTCAGGAAGGAGGAATTCTCTGCATGCCATGTGCAACCGTGCACAAAAGATGGTTACTCACCGTTGTAACTGTTGTTCTTCGAGATGTGTTGCTCATATCCATTCCATTAGGTGTGCGCGCGCCGCGTGCACGATCGTCGGAAAATTTTCTACCTTAGCAACACCGACGGGTCGGCTGTGGAGCCCCCTAGAGTGGCGCCTTCATGGCGCTGAATATATACCCCAGCCGACCCGGCGCCCCCTCAGTTCCTTCTTGCTGGCTACTCCGACAGTGGGGAAGGGGGGCGGGTTTGGAATGGATATGAGCAACACATCTCGAAGAACAACAGTTACAACGGTGAGTAACCGTCTTTTCTTCTTCGAGTGCTTGCTCATATCCATTCCATTAGGTGACTCCCAAGCCCAACTTAGGTGGTGGGGTCGGAGTGAGACATTGCTGTGTGCAAAACCGCTGATCCGAAGGCAGCATCGTCCCTGGACTGCTGCACTAGTGCATAGTGAGCTGTAAACGTGTGGACTGATGACCAAACCGCCGCTCTACAAATGTCCTGGATCGGAACTTGCGCCAGGAAAGCCGTCGAGGAAGCTTGGGCCCTCGTGGAGTGAGCGGTGAGGTGCGGTGCTGAGACACCTGCCAGGTCATAGCAAGTCCGGATGCAAGACGTAATCCAAGAGGATAGGCGTTGTGAGGAGACCGGTGAGCCTTTCATTCGGTCGGCCACTGCAACGAAGACTTGCGTCGTCTTTCTAAAGTGCCTTGTGCGGTCAATATAGAAAGCCAGGGCCCTGCGTACGTCCAGAGAATGCAAACGTTGATCCTGGCGAGTAGCATGTGGTTTAGGATGAAAGACCGGGAGAAATATATCCTGGTTGATATGAAAAGGAGAAACCACCTTAGGGAGAAAGGCAGGATGTGGACGAAGCTGCACTTTATCCTTATGGAAAACTGTGTAAGGGGGCTCGGATGTAAGCGCCCTGAGTTCAGAAACGCGCCTTGCTGAGGTGATGGCTACGAGGAAGGCTGTCTTCCAGGATAGGTACAAAAGTGAACAGGTGGCCAGTGGCTCGAATGGAGGGCCTGTGAGCTTGGAGAGAACCAGGTTGAGGTCCCACGTCGGAACGGGCTGACGTTGTTGTGGGTACATCCGGTCTAAGCCCTTGAGGAATCTAACGACCATCGGGTTAGAGAATACTGAGGACGCGAGTTCCCCTGGGTGAAAGGCTGATATAGCGGCCAGGTGAACTCTAATTGAAGATATCACCAACCCCTGCTGTTTTAGGGAGAGGAGATATTCCAATATGAGAGGAATAGGTGCCTGTAACGGGGCCGTGGCTCGTTGTTCGCACCAGCAGGAGAACCGCTTCCACTTGGCCAAGTACGTGGCTCGTGTTGAGGGCTTCCTACTGCTCAACAGAATCTGTTGGACCGAGAGTGAGCATTGTTGCTCTGCCTGGGTGAACCATGGAGCAGCCACGCCGTGAGGTGAAGAGATTGCAGGTCGGGGTGACGCAGCCGGCCGTGGTCCTGAGAGATGAGATCCGGACATAATGGAAGCGGGATCGGTGTCTGAACCGAGAGTTCCAACAGTGTGGTGTACCAATGTTGTCTCGGCCACGCTGGAGCGACCAGAATTACCTGTGCCTGGTCTCTGCGCAATTTGAGCAGTACCTTGTGGACCAGAGGAAACGGAGGGAAGGCATAAAACAGGTGGTCTTTCCAGGGAAGGAGAAACGCATCCGAGAGGGAGCCCGGAGCTCGACCTTGCAGGGAGCAGAACACGTGGCACTTCCTGTTGTCTCGAGATGCAAACAGGTCTATCTGGGGAAACCCCCACTTCTGGAAGACGGAATGTATGATGTCCGGACGGTAGACCACTCGTGCGTCTGAAAGGACCTGCTGAGTCGGTCCGCTAAAGTGTTCTGGACTCCAGGGAGGAACGATGCCGTGAGATAGATTGAGTGGGCGATGCAGAAGTCCCACAGGCGAATGGCCTCTTGGCATAGAATTGACGAACGTGCTCCTCCTTGCTTGTTGATGTAAAACATGGCCGTGGTGTTGTCGATGAGAACTAACACACAGCGGCCACGTAGGAGGTTGAGAAATGCCTGGCACGCCAGGCGCACCGCCATCAGTTCCCGAACATTGATGTGCAGGGCTAGCTGGGATGCAGTCCACAGGCCCTGGGTATGGTGTTCGTTGAGATGGGCGCCCCAACCCAGAGATGAAGCGTCTGTGACCAGGTGCAGAGAGGGTTGTGGGGCGTGAAATGGCATCCCCTCGCAGACCACATTGTGATCTAGCCACCAGGTGAGGGAGGTCAGGACCGAGTTCGGGACCGTGACCACCATGTTCAGGCTGTCCCGATGTGGGCGGTATATTGACGACACCCAGGTCTGGAGTGGGCGAAGCCGAAGTCTGGCATGCCTGGTTACGTACGTGCAGGAAGCCATGTGACCCAGCAGGGTAAGGCACGACCTCACCGTGGTAGTTGGGAAGGCCTTGAGCCCTTGAATGAGGCTCGTGATGGTGCAAAAGCGGTTGTCTGGCAGGATGGCTTGTGCACGTCTGGAGTCTAGGACTGTGCCAATGAATTCTATTCTCTGGGTAGGTTCTAGAGTGGATTTGTCCTTGTTGAGTAGGATGCCCAACTCGTTGAATGTGTGCACTATTATGTGGACGTGAGCTCGAACTTGCTCTTTGGTGCGACCGCGTACCAGCCAGTCGTCTAGGTACGGGAACACCTGTATCCCTTGCCGACGAAGGTACGCTGCCACGACAGCCATACATTTCGTGAACACTCTTGGGGCCGAGGATAGGCCGAAGGGAAGGACTGCAAATTGGTAGTGCACCTTGCTTACCAAGAATCGCAGGAAGCGTCTGTGAGGCGGGTAAATTGCAATATGAAAGTATGCGTCTTTCATGTCGAGGGCGGCGAACCAGTCTCCAGGATCGAGGGAAGGGATAATGGCCCCCAAAGAGACCATGCGGAACTTCAACTTTACTACGAATTTGTTGAGTCCGCGCAAGTCCAAGATGGGTCGCAGACCCCCTTTGGACTTGGGGATCAGGAAGTAGCGGGAATAAAATCCCCTGCCCCTTAACTCTAATGGAACCTCCTCTATGGCCCCCGTCAATAGGAGCGTGGAAACCTCCTGTATAAGAAGTTGCTCGTGAGAAGGGTCCCTGAAGAGGGACGGGGAGGGGGGGTGGGAGGAGGGGAATGAAGAAAACTGGATAGCGTATCCTCTCTCTACCGTGCGAAGGACCCAACGGTCCGAGGTTATAAGGGACCAAGCACGGTGGAAATGGGAAAGGCGATCCCGAAAGGAGGGGGCTGGATCCTGGGGGATGACTGGGGCGCCGTCCTCGACCGCACCTTCAAAAGTTCTGCCTGGGGCCTGAAGGTGGCCTTGGTGGCCCCTGGTTCTGACCGGGTTGAGGGCCAGACCACCTTCTCCTACCACCTCGCCCCCGCCTTCTGGCAGAGACCTGTCTCTGACGAGGCGGAGGGGGGTAGAAACGTTGAGGCTGGGGCCTAAATGGTCTGCGCTGGGGACCCGCAACATGCATCCCCAGGGAGCGCATGATTGTTCTCGAGTCCTTGAGGCTCTGCAGACGAGAGTCCGTCTTGTCTGAGAACAAACCATGTCCCTCAAAGGGCAGATCCTGCAGGGTTTGCTGCAGCTCCGGAGGCAAACCCGAAACCTGAAGCCAGGAGATCCTCCGCATAGCGATACCTGAAGCCAGGGTTCTCGCAGCCGAGTCCGCTATGTCCAAGGAGGCCTGCAAGGAGGTCCGAGCCACCTTCTTACCCTCCTCTACCAAGGCCCCAAACTCCTCCCTGGAGTCTTGGGGAACCAATTCCTTGAACTTCCCCATGGAGTTCCAGGAATTAAAGTTATAGCGGCTCAGGAGCGCCTGCTGGTTCGCCGCTCTAAGTTGCAGCCCTCCGGCTGAATAAACTTTACGGCCAAACAAATCGAGGCGCTTAGCCTCCTTCGATTTGGGCGCTGCGGCCTGTTGACCGTGGCGCTCCCTTGCATTCACTGATGACCCCACCAGTGAACACGGCTGGGGATGGGTATACAAGTACTCATAGTCCTTTGAGGGGACAAAGTACTTTCTTTCCACCCCTCTCGCTGTGGGTGGGATAGAGGCAGGAGTTTGCCAAATCGTAGTGGCGTTAGCCTGGATCGTGCGGATCAGGGGCAACGCCACTCTG
>NW_027055201.1:0-8321 GCF_011386835.1 Chrysemys picta bellii | reverse complement strand
CCTTAGAGACCAGCAAACCTGGTTTGCTAGCGATGCAGTGCCCGGTGTCAGAGGCCCGTGGCCCCTTAGAGACCAGCAAACCTGGTTTGCTAGCGATGCAGTGCCCGGTGTCAGAGGCCCGTGGCCCCTTAGAGACCAGCAAACCTGGTTTGCTAGCGATGCAGTGCCCGGTGTCAGAGGCCCGTGGCCCCTTAGAGACCAGCAAACCTGGTTTGCTAGCGATGCAGTGCCCGGTGTCAGAGGCCCGTGGCCCCTTAGAGACCAGCAAACCTGGTTTGCTAGAGATGCAGTGCCTGGTGTCAGGCCTGTGGCCCCTTAGAGACTAGCAAACCTGGTTTGCTAGAGATGCAGTGCCTGGTGTCAGGCCTGTGGCCCCTTAGAGACTAGCAAACCTGGTTTGCTAGAGATGGAGTGCCTGGTGTCAGGCCTGTGGCCCCTTAGAGACTAGCAAACCTGGTTTGCTAGAGATGCAGTGCCTGGTGTCAGGCCTGTGGCCCCTTAGAGACTAGCAAACCTGGTTTGCTAGAGATGCAGTGCCTGGTGTCAGGCCTGTGGCCCCTTAGAGACTAGCAAACCTGGTTTGCTAGAGATGCAGTGCCTGGTGTCAGGCCTGTGGCCCCTTAGAGACTAGCAAACCTGGTTTGCTAGAGATGCAGTGCCTGGTGTCAGGCCTGTGGCCCCTTAGAGACTAGCAAACCTGGTTTGCTAGAGATGCAGTGCCTGGTGTCAGGCCTGTGGCCCCTTAGAGACTAGCAAACCTGGTTTGCTAGAGATGCAGTGCCCGGTGTCAGAGGCCCGTGGCCCCTTAGAGACTAGCAAACCTGGTTTGCTAGAGATGCAGTGCCTGGTGTCAGGCCTGTGGCCCCTTAGAGACTAGCAAACCTGGTTTGCTAGAGATGCAGTGCCTGGTGTCAGGCCTGTGGCCCCTTAGAGACTAGCAAACCTGGTTTGCTAGAGATGCAGTGCCTGGTGTCAGGCCTGTGGCCCCTTAGAGACTAGCAAACCTGGTTTGCTAGAGATGCAGTGCCCGGTGTCAGAGGCCCGTGGCCCCTTAGAGACTAGCAAACCTGGTTTGCTAGCGATGCAGTGCCCGGTGTCAGAGGCCCGTGGCCCCTTAGAGACCAGCAAACCTGGTTTGCTAGCGATGCAGTGCCCGGTGTCAGAGGCCCGTGGCCCCTTAGAGACCAGCAAACTTGGTTTGCTAGAGATGCAGTGCCTTGTGTCACAGTCCTGTGGCCCCTTAGAGACTAGCAAACCTGGTTTGCTAGCGATGCAGTGCCCGGTGTCAGAGGCCCGTGGCCCCTTAGAGACCAGCAAACCTGGTTTGCTAGCGATGCAGTGCCCGGTGTCAGAGGCCCGTGGCCCCTTAGAGACCAGCAAACCTGGTTTGCTAGCGATGCAGTGCCTGGTGTCAGAGACCCGTGGCCCCTTAGAGACTAGCAAACCTGGTTTGCTAGAGATGCAGTGCCTGGTGTCAGAGACCCGTGGCCCCTTAGAGACTAGCAAACCTGGTTTGCTAGAGATGCAGTGCCCGGTGTCAGAGACCCGTGGCCCCTTAGAGACCAGCAAACCTGGTTTGCTAGCGATGCAGTGCCCGGTGTCAGAGGCCCGTGGCCCCTTAGAGACCAGCAAACCTGGTTTGCTAGCGATGCAGTGCCCGGTGTCAGAGGCCCGTGGCCCCTTAGAGACCAGCAAACCTGGTTTGCTAGAGATGCAGTGCCCGGTGTCAGAGACCCGTGGCCCCTTAGAGACCAGCAAACATGGTTTGCTAGAGATGCAGTGCCTGGTGTCAGAGACCCGTGGCCCCTTAGAGACTAGCAAACCTGGTTTGCTAGAGATGCAGTGCCCGGTGTCAGAGGCCCGTGGCCCCTTAGAGACCAGCAAACCTGGTTTGCTAGCGATGCAGTGCCCGGTGTCAGAGGCCCGTGGCCCCTTAGAGACCAGCAAACCTGGTTTGCTAGCGATGCAGTGCCCGGTGTCAGAGGCCCGTGGCCCCTTAGAGACCAGCAAACCTGGTTTGCTAGCGATGCAGTGCCCGGTGTCAGAGGCCCGTGGCCCCTTAGAGACCAGCAAACCTGGTTTGCTAGAGATGCAGTGCCTGGTGTCAGAGACCCGTGGCCCCTTAGAGACTAGCAAACCTGGTTTGCTAGAGATGCAGTGCCCGGTGTCAGAGGCCCGTGGCCCCTTAGAGACTAGCAAACTTGGTTTGCTAGCGATGCAGTGCCTTGTGTCAGAGACCTGTGGCCCCTTAGAGACTAGCAAACTTGGTTTGCTAGCGATGCAGTGCCTTGTGTCACAGGCCTGTGGCCCCTTAGAGACTAGCAAACTTGGTTTGCTAGCGATGCAGTGCCTTGTGTCACAGTCCTGTGGCCCCTTAGAGACTAGCAAACTTGGTTTGCTAGCGATGCAGTGCCTTGTGTCACAGACCTGTGGCCCCTTAGAGACTAGCAAACTTGGTTTGCTAGCGATGCAGTGCCTTGTGTCACAGACCTGTGGCCCCTTAGAGACTAGCAAACCTGGTTTGCTAGAGATGCAGTGCCTTGTGTCACAGACCTGTGGCCCCTTAGAGACTAGCAAACCTGGTTTGCTAGAGATGCAGTGCCTTGTGTCACAGACCTGTTGCCCCTTAGAGACTAGCAAACTTGGTTTGCTAGAGATGCAGTGCCTTGTGTCAGAGACCTGTTGCCCCTTAGAGACTAGCAAACTTGGTTTGCTAGAGATGCAGTGCCTTGTGTCACAGACCTGTTGCCCCTTAGAGACTAGCAAACTTGGTTTGCTAGAGATGCAGTGCCTTGTGTCAGAGACCTGTGGCCCCTTAGAGACTAGCAAACTTGGTTTGCTAGAGATGCAGTGCCTGGTGTCAGGCCTGTGGCCCCTTAGAGACTAGCAAACCTGGTTTGCTAGAGATGCAGTGCCTGGTGTCAGGCCTGTGGCCCCTTAGAGACTAGCAAACCTGGTTTGCTAGAGATGCAGTGCCTTGTGTCAGAGACCTGTGGCCCCTTAGAGACTAGCAAACCTGGTTTGCTAGAGATGCAGTGCCTGGTGTCAGGGCCTGTGGCCCCTTAGAGACTAGCAAACCTGGTTTGCTAGAGATGCAGTGCCTGGTGTCAGGCCTGTGGCCCCTTAGAGACTAGCAAACCTGGTTTGCTAGAGATGCAGTGCCTGGTGTCAGGCCTGTGGCCCTTAGAGACTAGCAAACCTGGTTTGCTAGAGATGCAGTGCCCGTGTGTCAGAGGCCCGTGGCCCCTTAGAGACTAGCAAACCTGGTTTGCTAGAGATGCAGTGCCTTGTGTCAGAGACCTGTGGCCCCTTAGAGACTAGCAAACTTGTTTGCTAGAGATGCAGTGCCCGGTGTCAGAGGCCCGTGGCCCCTTAGAGACTAGCAAACCTGGTTTGCTAGAGATGCAGTGCCTGGTGTCAGGCCTGTGGCCCCTTAGAGACTAGCAAACCTGGTTTGCTAGAGATGCAGTGCCTGGTGTCAGAGGCCCGTGGCCCCTTAGAGACTAGCAAACTTGGTTTGCTAGCGATGCAGTGCCTTGTGTCACAGTCCTGTGGCCCCTTAGAGACTAGCAAACTTGGTTTGCTAGCGATGCAGTGCCTTGTGTCACAGACCTGTGGCCCCCTTAGAGACTAGCAAACTTGGTTTGCTAGCGATGCAGTGCCTTGTGTCACAGACCTGTGGCCCCTTAGAGACTAGCAAACCTGGTTTGCTAGAGATGCAGTGCCTTGTGTCACAGACCTGTGGCCCCTTAGAGACTAGCAAACTTGGTTTGCTAGAGATGCAGTGCCTTGTGTCACAGACCTGTTGCCCCTTAGAGACTAGCAAACTTGGTTTGCTAGAGATGCAGTGCCTTGTGTCAGAGACCTGTGGCCCCTTAGAGACTAGCAAACTTGGTTTGCTAGAGATGCAGTGCCTTGTGTCAGAGACCTGTGGCCCCTTAGAGACTAGCAAACTTGGTTTGCTAGAGATGCAGTGCCTTGTGTCAGAGACCTGTGGCCCATTAGAGACTAGCAAACTTGGTTTGCTAGAGATGCAGTGCCTTGTGTCAGAGACCTGTGGCCCCTTAGAGACTAGCAAACTTGGTTTGCTAGAGATGCAGTGCCTTGTGTCACAGACCTGTTGCCCCTTAGAGACTAGAAAACTTGGTTTGCTAGAGATGCAGTGCCCGGTGTCAGAGGCCCGTGGCCCCTTAGAGACTAGCAAACCTGGTTTGCTAGAGATGCAGTGCCTGGTGTCAGAGGCCCGTGGCCCCTTAGAGACTAGCAAACTTGGTTTGCTAGCAATGCAGTGCCTTGTGTCACAGTCCTGTGGCCCCTTAGAGACTAGCAAACTTGGTTTGCTAGGGATGCAGTGCCTTGTGTCACAGACCTGTGGCCCCTTAGAGACTAGCAAACTTGGTTTGCTAGCGATGCAGTGCCTTGTGTCACAGACCTGTGGCCCCTTAGAGACTAGCAAACCTGGTTTGCTAGAGATGCAGTGCCTTGTGTCACAGACCTGTGGCCCCTTAGAGACTAGCAAACTTGGTTTGCTAGAGATGCAGTGCCTTGTGTCACAGACCTGTTGCCCCTTAGAGACTAGCAAACTTGGTTTGCTAGAGATGCAGTGCCTTGTGTCAGAGAACCTGTGGCCCCTTAGAGACTAGCAAACTTGGTTTGCTAGAGATGCAGTGCCTTGTGTCAGAGACCTGTGGCCCCTTAGAGACTAGCAAACTTGGTTTGCTAGAGATGCAGTGCCTTGTGTCACAGACCCTTGGCCCCTTAGAGACTAGCAAACTTGGTTTGCTAGAGATGCAGTGCCCGGTGTCAGAGGCCCGTGGCCCCTTAGAGACTAGCAAACCTGGTTTGCTAGAGATGCAGTGCCTGGTGTCAGGCCTGTGGCCCCTTAGAGACTAGCAAACCTGGTTTGCTAGAGATGCAGTGCCTGGTGTCAGGCCTGTGGCCCCTTAGAGACTAGCAAACCTGGTTTGCTAGAGATGCAGTGCCTGGTGTCAGGCCTGTGGCCCCTTAGAGACTAGCAAACCTGGTTTGCTAGAGATGCAGTGCCTGGTGTCAGGCCTGTGGCCCCTTAGAGACTAGCAAACCTGGTTTGCTAGAGATGCAGTGCCTTGTGTCAGAGACCTGTGGCCCCTTAGAGACTAGCAAACCTGGTTTGCTAGAGATGCAGTGCCTGGTGTCAGGCCTGTGGCCCCTTAGAGACTAGCAAACCTGGTTTGCTAGAGATGCAGTGCCTGGTGTCAGGCCTGTGGCCCCTTAGAGACTAGCAAACCTGGTTTGCTAGAGATGCAGTGCCTGGTGTCAGGCCTGTGGCCCCTTAGAGACTAGCAAACCTGGTTTGCTAGAGATGCAGTGCCCGGTGTCAGAGGCCCGTGGCCCCTTAGAGACTAGCAAACCTGGTTTGCTAGAGATGCAGTGCCTGGTGTCAGGCCTGTGGCCCCTTAGAGACTAGCAAACCTGGTTTGCTAGAGATGCAGTGCCTGGTGTCAGGCCTGTGGCCCCTTAGAGACTAGCAAACCTGGTTTGCTAGAGATGCAGTGCCTGGTGTCAGGCCTGTGGCCCCTTAGAGACTAGCAAACCTGGTTTGCTAGAGATGCAGTGCCCGGTGTCAGAGGCCTGTGGCCCCTTAGAGACTAGCAAACCTGGTTTGCTAGAGATGCAGTGCCTTGTGTCAGAGACCTGTGGCCCCTTAGAGACTAGCAAACTTGGTTTGCTAGAGATGCAGTGCCTTGTGTCACAGACCTGTGGCCCCTTAGAGACTAGCAAACTTGGTTTCCTAGAGATGCAGTGCCTTGTGTCAGAGACCTGTGGCCCCTTAGAGACTAGCAAACTTGGTTTGCTAGCGATGCAGTGCCTTGTGTCACAGGCCTGTGGCCCCTTAGAGACTAGCAAACTTGGTTTGCTAGCGATGCAGTGCCTTGTGTCACAGGCCTGTGGCCCCTTAGAGACTAGCAAACCTGGTTTGCTAGAGATGCAGTGCCTGGTGTCAGGCCTGTGGCCCCTTAGAGACTAGCAAACCTGGTTTGCTAGAGATGCAGTGCCCGGTGTCAGAGGCCCGTGGCCCCTTAGAGACTAGCAAACCTGGTTTGCTAGAGATGCAGTGCCTGGTGTCAGGCCTGTGGCCCCTTAGAGACTAGCAAACCTGGTTTGCTAGAGATGCAGTGCCTGGTGTCAGGCCTGTGGCCCCTTAGAGACTAGCAAACCTGGTTTGCTAGAGATGCAGTGCCTGGTGTCAGGCCTGTGGCCCCTTAGAGACTAGCAAACCTGGTTTGCTAGAGATGCAGTGCCCGGTGTCAGAGGCCTGTGGCCCCTTAGAGACTAGCAAACCTGGTTTGCTAGAGATGCAGTGCCTTGTGTCAGAGACCTGTGGCCCCTTAGAGACTAGCAAACTTGGTTTGCTAGAGATGCAGTGCCTTGTGTCACAGACCTGTGGCCCCTTAGAGACTAGCAAACTTGGTTTCCTAGAGATGCAGTGCCTTGTGTCAGAGACCTGTGGCCCCTTAGAGACTAGCAAACTTGGTTTGCTAGCGATGCAGTGCCTTGTGTCACAGGCCTGTGGCCCCTTAGAGACTAGCAAACTTGGTTTGCTAGCGATGCAGTGCCTTGTGTCACAGACCTGTGGCCCCTTAGAGACTAGCAAACTTGGTTTGCTAGCGATGCAGTGCCTTGTGTCACAGACCTGTGGCCCCTTAGAGACTAGCAAACCTGGTTTGCTAGAGATGCAGTGCCTTGTATCACAGACCTGTTGCCCCTTAGAGACTAGCAAACTTGGTTTGCTAGAGATGCAGTGCCTTGTGTCAGAGACCTGTGGCCCCTTAGAGACTAGCAAACTTGGTTTGCTAGAGATGCAGTGCCTTGTGTCAGAGACCTGTGGCCCCTTAGAGACTAGCAAACTTGGTTTGCTAGAGATGCAGTGCCTTGTGTCACAGACCTGTGGCCCCTTAGAGACTAGCAAACTTGGTTTGCTAGAGATGCAGTGCCCGGTGTCAGAGGCCCGTGGCCCCTTAGAGACCAGCAAACCTGGTTTGCTAGCGATGCAGTGCCCGGTGTCAGAGGCCCGTGGCCCCTTAGAGACTAGCAAACCTGGTTTGCTAGAGATGCAGTGCCTGGTGTCAGGCCTGTGGCCCCTTAGAGACTAGCAAACCTGGTTTGCTAGAGATGCAGTGCCTTGTGTCAGAGACCTGTGGCCCCTTAGAGACTAGCAAACCTGGTTTGCTAGAGATGCAGTGCCTGGTGTCAGGCCTGTGGCCCCTTAGAGACTAGCAAACCTGGTTTGCTAGAGATGCAGTGCCTGGTGTCAGGCCTGTTGCCCCTTAGAGACTAGCAAACTTGGTTTGCTAGAGATGCAGTGCCTTGTGTCAGAGACCTGTGGCCCCTTAGAGACTAGCAAACTTGGTTTGCTAGAGATGCAGTGCCTGGTGTCACAGACCTGTTGCCCCTTAGAGACTAGCAAACTTGGTTTGCTAGAGATGCAGTGCCTTGTGTCACAGGACCTGTGGCCCCTTAGAGACTAGCAAACTTGGTTTGCTAGAGATGCAGTGCCCGGTGTCAGAGGCCCGTGGCCCCTTAGAGACCAGCAAACCTGGTTTGCTAGCGATGCAGTGCCCGGTGTCAGAGGCCCGTGGCCCCTTAGAGACTAGCAAACCTGGTTTGCTAGAGATGCAGTGCCTGGTGTCAGGCCTGTGGCCCCTTAGAGACTAGCAAACCTGGTTTGCTAGAGATGCAGTGCCTTGTGTCAGAGACCTGTGGCCCCTTAGAGACTAGCAAACCTGGTTTGCTAGAGATGCAGTGCCTGGTGTCAGGCCTGTGGCCCCTTAGAGACTAGCAAACCTGGTTTGCTAGAGATGCAGTGCCTGGTGTCAGGCCTGTGGCCCCTTAGAGACTAGCAAACCTGGTTTGCTAGAGATGCAGTGCCGGTGTCAGAGGCCCGTGGCCCCTTAGAGACTAGCAAACCTGGTTTGCTAGAGATGCAGTGCCTGGTGTCAGGCCTGTGGCCCCTTAGAGACTAGCAAACCTGGTTTGCTAGAGATGCAGTGCCTGGTGTCAGGCCTGTGGCCCCTTAGAGACTAGCAAACCTGGTTTGCTAGAGATGCAGTGCCTGGTGTCAGGCCTGTGGCCCCTTAGAGACTAGCAAACCTGGTTTGCTAGAGATGCAGTGCCTCGGTGTCAGAGGCCTGTGGCCCCTTAGAGACTAGCAAACCTGGTTTGCTAGAGATGCAGTGCCTTGTGTCAGAGACCTGTGGCCCCTTAGAGACTAGCAAACCTGGTTTGCTAGAGATGCAGTGCCTGGTGTCAGGCCTGTGGCCCCTTAGAGACTAGCAAACCTG
>NW_027055200.1:0-8321 GCF_011386835.1 Chrysemys picta bellii | reverse complement strand
GAGAGAGAGCTGGGGGGATTTCTCTCTCCGCGCCGTAGCCCCGGAGCACCCTTCTGCACCCAAAACCCCTCATTCCCGGTCCCACCCCAGAGTCCATACCCCCAGATGGAGTCTCCATCTCCTGCACCCAACCCTCTGCCCCAGCCCTGAGCCCCTCATCCCTGGCCCCACCTCAGAGCCCGCACCCCCAACCCACAGCCCTCACGCCCCAGCATCCCAACCCTCTGCCCCAGCCTGTAGCCCCCTCCTACACTCCAAACCCCTCGGCCCCACCCCCACCAGATGAATTTTGTTATGTGCACCTATATGAAGATGATGTGTCACACATCACCTCCATATTGGTACACGTAACAAAATTCATTCCGCACATGGGAGGGAAAAATGAGAGGGAACGCTGGCCCTGTGTATAGAACCAATGTGGAGTTTGTGCCTGGCTCATAACAGACTGAGGTTGGTACTCGAGCTCTTAAGACACCGCAGGACAGCTTGACACAGAGGCCACAGGCTCAAGCCCTGCTGCTGCTCACATGCTCGGGGTATCACGTGATAAGTGGTGGCCCTTCCAGGAAGCTCAGCTGGGCAGAGCTCTCAGCTCAGGATGAGCGTCCCCAGAGGGGGAGGTCTCTTAGCTCAAAGCCAGAGGCAATGTCAGAATTCTCTGTGGTCCAGCCGCTAGAGGGAGAGAGCCACACTCAGTGGTTTGAGCATTACCCCCCTAAACCCAGGGTTGTGAGTTCAATCCTTGAGGGGGGCCACTTAGGGAGCGGGGGCAAAAATCAGTATTTGGCCCTGCTAGTGAAGGTAGGGGGCTGGACTCAATGACCTTTCGAGGTCCCTTCCAGCTCTGTGAGATAGGTATATCTCCATATATTATTATATTACTAAGCAAGCATGGACTGATGACATACTCATGTGCCCCTGCCACACCCTAGAGGAACCACCAATCTCCCCACTGGGGGAAAGAGGACCAAGTTAGCCCCTGACTTCTTGGGGTGGTTGTTGTGGCCTAGACCAAGGCCAAGTTTATTTCATAGCTGGCTGAGTAAGGCATCAGATGGTAACAACCATCAGCCAACTCCCAACACAGGCTGGGTTTGAACTGCTGCCCTAGAGCTGGGAGGAGCTGCAATTCACGACGAATCCCACAAGCTAACGAGTTCCCAGCTACACCTCTCTGAAAGGACAACAAGGCTGTGTGACAACAGGGCTGGTCCACCTGAGCTTCTTGCCCGGGCCAGACACTGGCTTCTGCAGCTCTCCCAACAAAGGAAAGGATAATTGTCCCTATTATTCAGGGTCCTGCCTGGGGGCGGAGTTGAATACCTGCCCATGTCTCTCATGAATGCAGCAATTGTTCTGTCAGAAGGTAAACTGATATCTTGGGATGTCAACGGCTTAGTCACCTGCTAAGGAGCTGTATCTATACACTTGTCAGGCCTATTGTTGCAATCCCCTTTCTAATGCCTCAGTCAAAGTGAGGCCTGGTCTACACTACAGGGGTAGGTCACCGTAAGCTGCCTTGCGTCCACCGAGCTGTGGAAGTGTCTTCACTTAAATTCGGCTCCCGTTGATGTAAAGTGCCTCCCTACACCGATTTAGTAATGTCACCTCCCCGAGTGGTGTAGAGTCATGGTCAATGTCATTAGGTCGACACAGTGTCAGCGTAGAGCTGCCTAGGAAGGAGTACTGCGGAAAGGGATCTGGACGTCAGAGTGGATCACAAGCTGAGTCAACAGTGTAACACTGTTGCAAAAAAAGCAAACATCATTCTGGGATGTATTAGCAGAAGTGTTGTAAGCAAGACACGAGAAGTAATTATTCCGCTCTGATTAGGCCTCAACTGGAGTATTGTGTCCAGTTCTGAGCACCACATTTCAGGAAGGATGTGGACAAATTGGAAAAAGTCCAGAGAAGAGGAACAAAAATGATTAAAGGTCTAGAAAACATGACCTATGACGGAAGATTGGAAAAATTGGGTTTGTTTAATCTGGAAAAGAGAAGACTGAAGCAATGGGCTTAAATTGCAGAAACGGCAGTTTAGGTTGGATATTAGGAAAAACTTCCTAACTGTCAGGGTGGTTAAGCAAATTGCCTAGTGAGGCTGTGGAATCTCCATCATTGGAGATTTTTAAGAGCAGGTTAGACAAACACCTGTCAGGAATGGTCTAGATAATTAGTCCTGCCATGAGTGCAGGGGATGGACTAGATGACCTCTCGAGGTCCCTTCCAGTTCTGTGATTCTTCAGGTCTTGGAAAAGTTTACAGGGAGAAATCATTAGCTGGCTGCGGGGTACAGGATAAAAACCCGATCGGATGTCCTGCTCTTCTTTCATGGCACCATTTCAACTAAATGTTTGCTCGCTTCATCTTGAAAGCCCTTATTTCAGTGGATCTTGAATCTCCTACTTCATATGAACAGCCATAGTGGGCCAGACCAATGGTCTATCTAGCCCAGTGTCTTGCCTCTGACAGTGGCCAGTGCCAGGAATGAACAGAACAGGGCAATTATTGAGTGATCCATTCCCTGTTGTCCAGTCTCAGCTTCTGGCACTTGGACGTTTAGAGACATCCAGAACATGGGGTTGCATCCCTGATCATCTTGGCTAATAGCCATTGATGGGCCTATCCTCCTGGAACTTCTTTAATTCTTTTTTTAACCCAATTATACTTTTGTCCTTTACAATGTGCCCTGGAGGGAAGGAAAGGGGCTTTCAGAGGATGGATCTACGAGAGAGTTGTGGGTCCCACTTGACATAAGTAATAAAACATGGGGGAAGCCTTATTTCTTGGGAGACAGGATTAGGGAGGTAAATGAATCAGCAGGCTGGAAACAGAACATCTGGACTAGCTAAGATAAGGGGGACACCCAGGAAACCATTTATAATGGGCAAGATAATGGATAGGCTAAGCCTGGAACATAAGATGGGGTACAGAGTAAGTTGCGCATGGACAGTGCACACTGTACAGGGATTGGTTTCTGGAAAGTGACCGTGCCAATCCCAAAATGTGTGATTCAACATACAGTAAATGCCATATAACGTGTAATTATATATAAAGGAAGAGATTTGCTATGTAACTTTGGATGTGTGGTACGCCCTATGCACAGTCTCGGGAGCCCATCCGCAGGCCTCTGGGGCTGCACGCACGTTCCCAACCCCACATCATATTTACCCTTATGCCCAGCTTAGGGGGCCAGAGCAGAAAGGAGAGCCTGCCCCTAAGGTCCAGGCCTATGCCCATGGCAGTCACGGGGGTTGGCACTGATGACAGTGGGGACGCGGGAAAGGCCCATGCCCAAGAGCAATCGGAATAAGTAGGACTCATGTCACTCAGCTGATCACTTATCACTGCTGAGCCGTGAGAGGAAGTGACCACCCCTCCCCTCCAGCCTCGGCACCTACTTAGAGCCCTGCGCGGGACTAGTATAGAGCACTGCAGCAGGATTAAACAAAGTCCCACGCAGGGCTCTGCGCCAGCCCTTCTCAGCCCAGTGCGACCTTCGCGCTTCACCTGGGAGTGGAGTATTGACTTCATGTTCGTACACAGCACCAGGGCCTGGCAACAAGGGAGGCAAGAGGTGAGCAGCCAGTTACGCAGCTTTATTGTACTCAGCCCTGCCCACAGCATCTCTGGTGCTCTACGCGCCCCACCTGCTCACTGGCTCAGCCGACGATGGGCGGGGGAGGGGGGGGAGCGTATTTAAGGGACTCGTGGTCTGTTCTGTCAGCACATTTGAGCCGGACCGGCGAGAGCAGCCACAGGGAGCGGCGTCTGTGTAACCGTCTCGTGCTGGTATCGTAGGCAGTTTTGTTTCGTAGCTGTAGTCTGCTTGCTAGGCTTGAAATAGTATTGCTCCTTGCAACACTTTCCCCAGCCGTGGTGTGAATGTGTGTGTCTCAGTGTGGGAGTCTGTGAGTGTGGGTGTGGGTGTGTGGGGGGGTATGTGTAAGGGTGCATGCACCTGATATAATTATATAATTTAAAGATTCAAACGAAGGCAGTACAAGTGCTAATTGTATTGGAAGTTTGGAAGTTGCTGTTTTTAGCAAAGGGCGGGGGTGGGGGGAATTTTTTTTTTAATTTTGAGGCAAATAAAATAGTTTTGTTTGATTTTGGGGTGTTTTTTAATATGTAACCCTTCTGCCCATCTAAGTTGGCAGCAACAAGGGCCGGGTTCTGTATCTAGGGGTTCCGCTTCAATAACGCAATGCAAAACCGGCTCGAGCCCCCACCCAGTGACCTGGGACAATTACATACCTCCCCCTGGGTGCCTCTAAGAGGCAATACTTCCCCTCTCGCAAGCATGGAGTCTGAGTGTAACAAAAAATGTTTAATAACATGAGGTAAACGACATCAGCATTAAATTGGAAAAAACACCACAAACAGGATTCATAACACAAACCATGAGCAAAAAAACCCCACCCCAGCAAGTTGGGCTGTGTCCTTTCCCTTGGGTTCTTGAAACCAGCAATCCAAGGATCACCAAAGTCCCAAAAGTCCAACAACCCCCCAAAGTCTCTGTCCCTGGTCAGTGCAGCCCCAGAGTTCGGGGGGGGGGGTGTACACAGGGCGTTAAGGGGACCTTACGTGATCCGAGGCCGACGGGGCTCCGCCGCAGCCTTCACCACGAGCCGCTCCACTCCACCAGCTGTCCCGTGAGCTGCTCCCGCCGTCTCACGAACTGCTCTGGCAGCTGCTCCACTCTGCTCACCGACCTGTGAGCCGCTCAGCTCTGATCCACTTCAGCCGTCCCTTGGGCTGCTCCCACAAGTCTCCACTCTGCTCTGCTCGCTGCTCCTCCAGCCACTCCGCTCCACTCCACTCACCGACCTGTGAGTCGCTCAGCCCCACTCTGCTAGCTGCTCTGCCAGCCACTTAGCATTATAGCTTCAGGCTCCCCCACTAGTTAACACAGCCTCAGTGATCTCACCTCTTTTGTGATTTCAGCTCTTAGCAATTTCAACTCATAGGGGGAGCCCCAGTGCTAGTGCACCATTGGCCCAAAGTTAATTCAGTTCAGCAGTCTGTAACTAGACTTTTAATGGAATCAAAGTTAGCTCTGATTTTCAACAGTGGGGAGAGAAAGTAGTGCAATTGGTGTTACAACCAATCAGATACAAATACCTGTCCCCATCCTCTCTCTATTCACTGGGTTTTGTAACCCATGCCCCTTGGCAAGCAAGTGCTACTTAGGTAATGGTGAAGGACTCACTCAGTCCTTCTGTCATACAACAGGTTCACTGCCCTTGATTCACAGAATCAGGGTAACAAAACTTTATTCTTCCTGCCCCAATAACAAAGAAACTGGGGATCCCACACCAGCCAAAGTAACCACTTTGAGTTGCTGTTGTTTCATGCCAGGCGAGTGGGTGTGCCTATGCAAACAAGATCAGCCCCAGGAGTTCTTTTCCACACTCGCCATAATTCACCACCAGATGTCAGGGTAGAGCTCATCCTGATTCTGCTTACAAAGAAAAGCAAAGGAAATTGGGAAATGGGGGGCACCTAGATGCCATTCATGCACCCGAGGAGTTGGCGTTGCCCCCTTTGTGTCCCTAGCCCAGTGGTTAGGGTACCCACCTGGGAGACTTGCATTTGTTGTGGGTTTGCACCGGGTCTCTCCCGTCCCAGGTAGGGGCCGTAACCCAAAGACTACTGGGCATAAGGGGACACCAGCCTGCCTCACTTTTGTGAAAGGCACCTCGGTCACCTTGTCAACGGAGATCAAAAAATCAAATGCTTTTGTTTTGCACATGTCCAAATGAACCGTATTGACATTTCCAAGATGTTTTTTTCATCTGGAACAATTAGTCAGAATCAACAAATTCACTAATGTTCCCGTCAACTGGAATCTGCCTTTTTTAATGGAAAAACAGTTTTGGCTAAAACATTTTGCCCAGCTCTAGGCCTGAGATCCGTACGTGCCACAGCTACTGAAATCAAAGGCAGCTGCATGCACAAAGGGGCTTAAACGAAACGAAAAATGGTGGAACTTTGCCACTTTCCCTTTATTCCCACAGCTCATATGTTCGATCCCTTTCTCCCAGCCTTTGTCTGTCTAGTCTGTTTAGACCCTAAACTCTTTGGGGCATGGTCTCTTAGACTGGGACTGTGCAGTGCCTGGCACGGGCGGGGCACTCTTGGCTGGTGCCTGGGCACTGCTGAAATGCCAAATGACAATCATATCTCACCTATTCCATGTCTACAGCAGCAGAACCATTTCTGCCAGAGCCAGCCATGCAGTCAGATTTCTGAGATTAGATCAGAGGGGTGTTGGCATGACAGTGGCCCCGGGGCAGTGCCATGTATGTACCAACCAGTGCCCACGGCTGTGCACAAACCACAATCTATCCCAGAGCTGCTGGCTGTGGCGAGGCCGGTCTGGAGACGGCAGGGCTGCTAGCTGCTGCGCTGCAAGGAGCCTGGGGCACATGCTGCAAACGGGCAATAGGAATGCCAGGCTGGCAGAGTGCGGTGGGCATTGCATGGCAGCAGTGCCAGGCTGCACGGGATTGGCAGCAGGGGCATTAACTGCATGACGCCAAGAGGGCTGGACACACGGTGCTGCTCAGGTGGCTCCAGGCTGGTAGCTCAGAGCCAATGCCCCGTTCCAAAAGGCAGAGAAGTACATGGCCCTGCTCCTGGGCGTTCCCGCAGCCGCTGTGTGAGTGGGCACGGGACAGGGCAGCATGGGGCCCCACCCCATTACAGACAGGCACGTGCTGCCCGAGCTGCCCCAGGCCCTTTGAAGCCAATGGCAGTTTTGCTGCGGGGCCGTGGGCGCAGCTGGCTTTGCGGGTTTGCTGCTCCTGTTCCTTGCGCTGTGTATTCCAGCAGCCCCACGAGGCCCCAGCTGAGCTGAGTCCCTGGTGCTGGGCGCTGTACATGCACTGGGACAGGCCCTGCTCTGAAGAGCTGCTGCCCAAGGCAGACCAAGGTGGCAGGGGAAGTGCCCAAGGTCACCCAGCAGCTTGTGGCAGAGACAGGACGGGCGCCCAGGCTGCTGGCGCAGGGCACGTGGGTGCGGTGCCATCTCACGCTGGCCGCACCTCCCCTCGTCGTGCAGGTGGGGGTAGGGTGACTACCCATCCTGAACTGGGCGGGACAGTCCCGAAAGGCAGAGGTCTAGTCCCGGTCCCGGGCTGAATGACTCCAGGACTGCATTTGTACCGGATTCCCTGCAGCGCCGCTCTGTAGCTGCCTGAGGCTCAGGGGTGGTGCCAGCCTCTTCCTGCGGGGAGAGAAGAAGGGGCTGAGGTGGGCGTTTGCCCCCCTCGCCATGAGGCCCTGCCCCTGCTCCTCCCCTTCCCCGGAAGCCCTGCCCCCTGCCCAGGAGCCGAGGAGCTCCCACCTGTCCTGGGCAGCATGCCCCCAGGGGCGGACACACGGGCCGGGGGCTGCTCTTGTGCCCCTCGTCCAGGGCAGGTGGAGGGTCCAGGGCTCCTCACAGTGGCCCAGGCTTCCAAGGTGGCTCTTCCCACTGCCCACCTCTGGCTTCTGGCCTGAGCAGGGGGCAGGGCTTTGGGGACGAGGAGGAGCAGGGGCGGGGCCACAGAGGGGGCGGGGCTTCTGTATGTGTCCCGCTTTTGCCTTTTGAAAAGGTGATCACCCTAGTGCAGGCTGCGGGCGGGGACCGTTCTGCCCCCCTGCTGCGGGTGCTTTTCCGTGGTTTGCTGCGCTGGTGCGGAGAGCGGCTCCAGGGGCGGGAGGCAGGTGACTGGAGGGCGGGCGGGCGGGAGAAACCTTCTGACCAGGACTCTCCTTCCCTTGGAGGTGCTGACGGACCCGGCATGTGGAATGCGAACGCAGGTGAGATCCTGGCTCAGCACAGGCTGGCCTGCCGGGGGGAGCCGGGATGGGCTGTTTCTGGCTGCTTTGCTTAAAGCTGGGGAACTCGAGGGCTGTTTCCTGGGCCGAAGGCTAAGGCCAGTTCCTCTGTTCTACGGGGACACAGACGGGTTTCAGGACTCTCTGTGTGGGGCCATGGCTAAAGCGGGGATCGGCTGGGAGCCAGACAGCGTGGCTGTCTCTGGGAGATTTGCCTGTGTAAGGACTGCAGCACCCAGCCCTCCAGTAGCGTGACGTGTGTACATATACGTGTGTAGTATTCATGGCCCGGTTTGAAAGTTACTCCACATGCTGGCCCCATTCTGCCTCCTCGCCTCCCCCAGCCTAGGGTTACCATACGTCGGGATTTTCCCGGACATGTCCGGCTTTTTGGTCCTCAAATCCCCGTCCGGGGGGAATTGCCAAAAAGCCGAACATGTCCAGGAAAATACCAGTCCCCTGCTTACCTTAGAGCGGCTCCGGCAGGCTGCGAG
>NW_027055199.1:0-8323 GCF_011386835.1 Chrysemys picta bellii | reverse complement strand
GAGTTACATGTTGGCATGGGTCAGTTCTTGGTTGGAATAGTATTTAATTCCCATTGTCAGTCATTATTGGGAAAAGAAATTATAGCGCTTTTGATGCCTGTGTGTAAAGCAGCATATAGTGTCGCCATTGAAATTCTGATTAATTTATACAGAAAAAAAAAAAAGAAGGTGATTCTCATTCCTTTATTTACATTTGGGGCCTGCACTCGCTTCCATAGAAAGGAACAGGCGTTTTAGAGACACGCAGATATGATGTATTTGCAGGTCAGAATGCTGACAAAGACCTTTCTTTCTCCCCATTCAGAAAGAACCTAGCAATTCAGCTCTTACCTTTCTAAATTAGAACCATATTAATAGAAATATGGGAGACCACCACACAAATAATGGAATTTATATGGAAAAGTGATAAGAACCAAGCTTTTTATTAAATCTTAAGAGTACAATACACAAAGAGGCATATTGAGTGGGGTCCTGCAGGATCTGTTCGAGGTCTGGTTCTGTTCAATATCTTTATCAATGATTTAGATAACAGCATAGAGAGTACACATATAAAGTTTGCGGATGATACCAAGATGAGAGGGGCTGCAAATGCTTTGGAGGATAGATTAAAATTCAAAATGAACTGGACAAACTGGAGAAATGATCTGAAGTAAATAGGATGAAATTCAAGAAGGACAGATGCAAAGTACTCCACTTAGGAAGGAACAATCAGTTGCACACATACAAAATGGGAAATGACTGCCTAGGAAGGAGTACTGCAGAAATGAATCTGGGGGCTAGAGCGACTCACAAGCTAAATATGAGTCAGCAGTGTAACACTATTGCAAAAATAGCAAATATTCTGGAATGTATTAACGGGAGTGTTATAAGCAATTCTTCCACTGTACTCCTTGCTGATTAGGCCTCAACTGTAGTATTGTGTACAGTTCTGGGTGCCACATTTCAGGAAAGATGTGAGCAAATTGGAGAAAAATCCAGAGAAGAGCAACAAAAATGATTAAAGGTCTAAAAAACATGACTTATGAAGGAAGATGGGAAAAAATGGCTTTGGTTAGTCTGGAGAAGAGAAGACAGGGGACATAAAAGTTTTCAAGTACATAAAAGGTTGTTACAAGGAGGAGGGAGAAAAATTGAACCCCTTAACCTCTGAGGATAGGACAAGCAGCAATGGGCTTAAATAGCAGCAAGGAGGATTTAGGTTGGACATTAGGAAAAACTTAACTGTCAGGGTTATCAATTGCCTAGGGAGATTGTGGAATGTCCATCATTAGAGATTTTTAAGAGCAGGTTAGACAAACACCTGTCAGGGATGGTCTAGATGCCATGAGTGCAAGGGACTGGACCAGATGACCTCTCAAGGTCCCTTCCAGTCCTATGAACTTATGAAAAATAGGATCAGGGACAGTAAGGTCATTAATGGAAGAGCAGTTTAATGACAGGAATAACCAATACAAATTCCTGAAATAAATGTTTTTATCTGTGGATTAAAGACATCCACTGAGTAAAGTACTTAAGCACACAAGTAGTCCTCCCGAAGTCCTCTTACATGTTCAAATTCCTTGCTGAAGTGTGGTCCAGCATGGGAGAACGGCTGAACGATGTCAGAGACAGATATCTATACAAGTCCTTATCATAATGTCTTAAGATCTGCCCCATCAAAGAAAAATAAGATTCCAAAAAGTGGCCTAGAGATTCCAAGTAGTGGACCTAGATGTTTCCCTCCTTCCCAAAACAGTGCTTGAAATCTGCATATAAGTTTCTCATCCCTCTACTATCTTCTTTTACTTAGCTGTCATTTTAAGGTTAGGCCAAAGTAGCAAATTTTACAGTTGGTTCTGAAGATGGTGAGGTCACTGAGCATTCTCACCTCTGCTAAAAAGGAGTTTAACATGTTTGGGCAAGCTACTGGAAAAAAACCAAAACCACACTCCATAATTATGTTTGTCCCTTGTGCTTGATAAAGTCATCATTCTTCTGGAACATCATAGCTGAGAGGTCATGGTCTCAAAGGGTAAAATGCTCTCAGAGCAACACCAGGGTGGGCCTTACAGATGAAGATCATTATCTTCAGTATTACCCAGTGTTCTACAGGTTGCCAATATAATAAGCAGAGAATACCAGGGTGGTTTTGCTAACAAAGGTGGATTAATATATTCTTCATGAGATACAAAAATGAATGTGATCCATATCAAATACAGTGAGTTACAGTAAACCAGCCTTAAAAAAAATCAGAGGTTCAGATCACTGTAACCAGGTCATTGTCCAATAATAAGGAAAAAAAAGTCTTCTTTAACAGGTGAGGGCTAAGAAATAGCAAAGGATTCTAGGCTATCCAGTAACGTTCCTATATCCAATACATAGTCCAACCTTCACTTTTGTAAAGAATCAGCAGGTTAGTAGTCAATATCCAGCAGCTAGAACCCAGTCTAGTTCTTTATTAGGTTGGCAATAACTAAGTTACTGCAGCTATGCATGCTCTTTTCAGCCTAAAGATGTAAAAACATTTTAGTCATTGTAGATCTTTGTCATTAAAAGAACGGCCACACTCGATATAGGACTGAGCATCTGTTAAAAAGGAGGAACCATAAAGAACCACTCCTGCAGATTCTCTCTCCTTGGCAACTCACCTCACCTGCTGGACGTGGTATTAGCAGTTTCTTCTGATCCATTTTGCAATTGGTGGCAAAATCGAGGGATAGTCACAAACATCAATGGATCTCTATTGCCATACAAGTTAGCCATATGCAGTTCCAGTACATGCAAGCCTCCATGGCTAGCTTGTACAGCAATATAGGTCCCATTGGACCTTTGTTCCCATATGGTTAACCCTGACAGTATCACAAACTCATACAGCTCAAGAATAGGTGTAGAGCTGGATGGGAAATGGCTTTCCATCCAATATGGCTTGGACATTTTGAAATATTTCCCTGTCCTGAAATCAGGACAAAAAGTTGAAGTGTTGAACGTTTTCGCAAATTGAAAGTGTGAACATTTTTCATTCGTATCTATTAAAATATTGCATTTAGAAATCTTTAGTTTTAATGTTGGCCTTTTTTTTAGTAAGTTAGATTTCAAAAATGAAAAATCTCAGAACAAAAAACCTTTTCATGTCATGAGTTTCAAAATGGGACATTGACGATTCTGAAAGTCAACTTATTTTGAGTTGGGGAATTCACTGAAACCCACTGTTTTGTGAACAATTTCCTTTTTGACAAATCAGCTCTTTTTGGGGGCAAATAAGCTCATTTCATTGAAAAATACCCAACCAGCTCTACTTAGAGGTCCACTTCTGGATAACATGAGGTCTCTTTTCATACCAGCTTGCAGTAGGTGTCCTTCTCAGAAGGCAAACAAAAGTATTCTCTTTGCCTTTTACTGTCTATCCACCGTCTGCAAGATAATAGGCTTCCTAGCAACCAGCCAAGAGAACCAAAGCTCCTTCAGTACCTGCTTTAAAAATAAAAAAAATTTAAAGTGACAAACAACAATAACACTGGTCTACAATTTTTGAGAAGTCGTCCGCTTCAGAGATAAAATGTGCTATTTATTATGTATTTGGATGTGCTGAATTCAAATATGACAATTAAAACAACAGATTGGCTACTGTTTCTAACATGGAAACCCTAACATCACCTGCCAGGAGATTCCACTGCTGTAGTCTGGAGCCCAACAGCTCTGCCTTACTCTTGGGTAGTTCCAAATCCCTGACAAGGTCATTCAGATCACCTTGTGTTATGAGGTGTGGTTCAGAGGAGGAGGATGGGAGAAAGTGTGGGTCCTGTGACATTGATGGTTCAGGACCAGAAGTTTCATCCTCTTCCTCATCTGACTCAAGTGAGAATGATTCTGATGCATCAGGAACTGGCAGCCCTTCTCCGTGGGGTACTGGGCATATAGCTGATGGAATGTTTGGATAATGCACAGTCCACTTTTTCTTCTTTGACACACCTTTCCCAACTGGAGGCACCATGCAGAAGTAACAATTGCTGGTATGATCTGTTGGCTCTCTCCAAATCATTTGCACTGCAAAAAGGCATACATTTCCTTTTCCTGTTCAACCATTGGCGAAGATTTGTTGCACAAATGTTGCAGCATATGTGTGGGGCCCACCTCTTGTCCTGATCTCCAATTTTGCAGCCAAAATAAAGGTGATAGGCGCTCTTAACCATAGTGGTTATACTGCGCTTTTGTGATGCAAAAGTCACTTCACCACAAACATAGCAGAAGTTATCTGCACTGGTCACACAAGTACGAGGCATCTCTGCTCACTTTGGCTAAACAGAAATGTGTCCCTTTGCAAAATCAAACACTAACAAATAAGAGAGCACAACACTGTATGGTTTCTAGAGCTGATATAGGGCAATTTGTTCAGCAGAGTGATGTAAGCTTCGTTATGATTGCATCATCCATGACTTCTAGGAATAACATGATGCAATTCATATTCTGTATGATGCAATACCAGCTTCAGATGGCATCATTCATTGTTTTGCCTAAAAAGCAAGTACTGTCCAAACCCAGTCATAGATTTATTCATAGATCCAGTCAAAGATGTATTTTAGTCATTTCTGGTTTAAATTGAGATCCCTTCCCTTTATAACTCACTTATCCTCCGCCATTCCCAAGTCAAGGGTCGTATATACTGACCCAATAGCATATCTTGAAAACTAGAGCCAATCAACAATTTTAAGCATCATTTTCGTTCTCAGTGACCCAGAATTAGTAAAGTTTGACTACATTTATTTCAGAAGCATTTTGGCTGTAAAGCAGTGATAATTGCTTACTCCTCCACCCCCAATTGAGGGGATTTGCCTTTTTTTTTTTTAAACTTAAGTTTGCAAACTGGAGCTCTTGTTGGCTTGTCAGTTGCTTCAGGATATACAAAGAGCAATGATGTTCAAGAGCACCATTTTTTAATAATTGCTTTGTGAGGAAGAGGCAACCTCCTTTTTGACTGTTCGCTTTGCCACAGTTATTCGTACCTTGGTCACCTCCAGACTGGATTACTGCAATGCACTCTACATGCATGACTCTTGAAGACGACTCAAAATTCAGCTAGAGCAGAACTTTGTTGCTTGTTTATTTAGTGATGTTTCTTCCATGAAGCATTGAGCACTGGTGTTTCATAGACAGAACTGGCTTCTACAGAGAAGGCTGTAATTTGGGTTTCTGTGCACCTCTTCTCTAAGTCAAACCACTTGAAAACTGGTGCAAGGGCCCCCTCAAATCTGGATTTTTTTTGGTCCCACTGAGCCTGTTGACATTCATAATATGCCACTAGGCTTAACTATTTATCAAGACTCCTGTCCAGCAAAATTCATAACACCAGAATAATTTTAAGCACACAAATAGTCCCTTTTGACTTGAAAGTCTAGGGAAGTAAGCATGCACCTAACATTAAGGATTTTCATTAGGTGATTTGATCTATCTGAAGGGGTTGTTTGAGGTTATATGGGTTGCTTTTTGGTGGATAGGGGAGTTTTGTTAGTAACTGCTTGAATTGTTTGACTGGCATTGAGTGTAGACGTTTTTACTGTAGATGTGCCTTTGAGGTTGTTCAGTAGGGAACGATACAAATGGAATGAAGAAATAAAACCAATTCAGAAACTTAAAAACCCTAACAGAAATAGACTGCCTGCCTTCTCCTCTTTGATGGTGCGTGACTCATGAGTCACTCAGACGCTAGCGCTGCAAATGGATAAAAACAAGCTAGAGACCCTGCTTCAAACACTGGAGGTGAAACATCTCTAAACCAGGAAGCTACATAGCTTCTTAATTGCACTAGACAACAAGTCTGAGATTTGTGTAACCCTACCTGACACTGACTGTCAAAGCCAGAGATATTTACAAAACATGCATTGTAAATCATCCATTTGTCTGTATGCCATGTATCCTAGTTTATACTGGAAGTGGATTCCTCTCTTGTGTACTCATTTAACTTCAGTGAGAGGGTTGTTGGGGAGGGGGGAGGAGAGAGAAGACCTCTTATGCACAGAGCTCAGTCGTGGAGGGCAGCATAGGGTTCTATCTTTTCATTACTCTGGTCAAAGTGTAGAAGAGGTTGGTTAGGACGGTTAGTGAGGAAGCATGATCTAAGATGCCTTCAGTATCTAACTCTACATCACCATCTCCTTTGAGGCACTGGGATGAAAACAGAGCTTGAATAAGGGCTAGTTGGTGGAGACTCAACCCTGAGAAAACCAAGGTAACGGTTTTAGGTTTGGGGGGCAATAACTGGAAAAGATGGCTGAGATTATGGCCATAATTCAGCAAGGTACTTAAGCCTGAGTGTAACTCAAAGGAATGAAGGCAACAGGAGAACTCGCATGCTTCAAGGTACATTTGTGCTTAAGTATCACACTGAACCGATCTCAGCAAGCCAGACCGAAGCAGAGTGCCGCCTGCTTGTCACTCAGAGGTGCCCTTTGCAGGGTCTCCTCACCTCCTTGGTCATTGCAGATTGCTCAGGAAGAAGCTGTCACCCTGTGCCTGATGAGAGGAGTGTGACTTTCTTGTGGGTGTGAACCTTGATACAAGTGGCATCCATAGCTTTTTCACTTTGACATTAGATTGCTGTAAAGCTTGCTGCATGGGGCTAAACCATAAGACCAACTGGAAGCTGAAGTTACTGCAGAATGTAGCTTCCTACTTCAACGTAGCTTCTTGCTGAGAATACATTACCTCTATAGACTGTGCTGGTTGCTTGTGAACGGAGCCAGCTGGAAGCTAAAGTTGCTTTGCACCAATCCAGTAGCACAAAATAGACTTTGCAGCCCTCCTAACAGGCAAGTGAGGGAGTCTCCCTGCATATAGGAATCCTCTAGTGCAGCTGTTCTCAAACTGTGGGTTGGGTCTCCCTTCCTGGCTCACATTCCCACAGACCACACTCCTTTCCAATGGAAATTAAAACATTTGATTTGAAGGTTTCCAAATAGCGGTTTTCCTTTTCTGATTGCTAATAGATGCTGGAACAGAGGTTATTTCTCATTAAAAAGCTACTTCCAAGAACATGTCATCTGAGCTA
Organism: Chrysemys picta bellii; assembly: GCF_011386835.1. Taxonomy (NCBI): domain Eukaryota; kingdom Metazoa; phylum Chordata; order Testudines; family Emydidae; genus Chrysemys; species Chrysemys picta. The sequence continues at coordinate 1,302 of NW_027055199.1, read as the reverse complement.
TTTGCAACTGGATGCATCTGACATGTCAGAGTCTCAGCATATTGTTTTAAAAAAAATAAATCTGTCTATTTGAACATGCAATAGCTATTGTGTTATATTTAACTGGTTAATTGGCTCCTGTGTTGAGGGAGTCACCCTGCTGACCTTTAGCAGTTTATGGAGACTACAAATACTTCATGCTGAATAATTAACACAGTAGAAAGGCACGTCAATGACTAATGAGATAGTTACATCATTAGAGATAAAACAACTTGCTACTTTAGCAGGGTGCAGAGCTACAGGATTTTGCAGTCTAAGCCAGCGCTGGGAGATGCACAGAGATTTATTAGAGTAGGTATACTATTTGTCTCTTTCAAACCCCATTCAACAAAGAAATGGAAGCTTTATCATGTATCAGTTGTACTGGAAGCTTTACCTACATTGGGCTGAGAGAGAAAAAAAATCTGTATGGTTGAAGAGAATCTGGATAGACCATGCACTAGTTTAAAAATTACTTGATTGGCAGGACTTGGGATACCTTTTGGAATTCTAATGCAAAAATACATACAACACCCACATGGCAGAGCTAGGGCTGGCGAGATCACTGGAAGATCAGGTTTAACACACAAAATAATGCTCGCTCTCCAGGGTGATTCAAGCTAAGCAAAAGGCACTGGCTGCATTCCATCCATGCGGCAGACTCCAAAAATAAGCCAAACAAAAACAGTTATGTTTTCCAGAGCTCCCTGTCCTGGCCAGCACAATCCCCTATCTTTCCCTCTGTGGGATCAATCTTTTGCATTTTAAAGGTGCTGACATATGGTGGAGAAAGGAGGAAGCCATCTTAACACTGGTATTTCTTCATAAAGAATGCAATACAGTCATATACCATGCATAGCCTAATTACGTGTTTTAAAACAAAACTAAACCGAGAGTCTTGTTTAAGGAAAAGTTAAAACAGGATGTGTAGTTCCAAACTGGACGACTGGAAAGCTGTGCATTGTGATTGCTGTGTGGCAGACCAGCAGTGACCCTCTGGGAAGCAGGAGACTGCATGGGCACGATAAAGCCGATACAAGAAAGGTGAAGGGGGAGTGAAGAGCAGGAGCTAGAGAGGGTGTGGGGAAAATGGACATGACTGAAGGACTCGTTTAGGGAGTAGCTGTTGGACAGTCAGAAAAAACCCCAAGCCAAATGTGATTCAGGACAAATCAAGGTCCAGAAAGGAGAGTCTTGTCCAAGGAAGTTAGATATGCAAGAGTGAAACAGTCACAGTAACTCCTCTAGCTGCATATCATACTACGGTGTATTATCCCTTGTGTA
>NW_027055198.1:0-8323 GCF_011386835.1 Chrysemys picta bellii | reverse complement strand
GGTCTCCAGGGTATGTGAGAAGGGACCAGCCCCTTCACCAGAGCCTAGCGGGCCCTTCTTTATTTGATGGAGTTACAGGGGAAGACTGAGGGTTGTTTCTGGGTGGCTAACAGGGCTGTTTTGCAGCTTTGATTTATTGATTTTTTGTTCAGGCACCCGGAGCATTTTACAGGGGTATTTGATTGGTATTTCACTCTAAGAAAGGCTAGTAGTAAATAACAGCACAGGGCTTGCATGTTTTCCTCTAGGGGAGATGTCAGAGTTGCCTGGGGACACCAGTTATTTTAACTCCTGTCTCATCCCCCTGTTTCCCCCCAGCAGTGTCTCATGACTCAGCTAGCCTGCCCAAGAGATGGGGCTCCTCTACGGAGGGTCCCTGCTCATGCTCACCTGGCATTGTCTGACTCTGAACTGCAAACATTCCGTGCAAACTGCTGATGGAGCTGAAATTGGCAGGAGAATTGCCAGCTGTGGGCCATTAAAGATCCGTTTCAACACTGAGCCCTGACATTACCTGCCTGAGAGCTGATCTTTAATGGCCCAAGCTGGGCGGACTGGTACCAGTACCAGTGAGAATTTGGAAACCAATATGCTTAATGCACAGTCATTTATTTGAGGAAGAATCACACAAGTAGTTAAGGTTACACAGTACACATCTTTCCCAATAAGCTTCTGCTCCTCAAGCATAAACCCTCAGTAACTATGTTAGCTTTACACAGTATCCTGATTAGCAAACAAAGCAGGTATGCCCAGGGTTGGGGCTGCCCAGTGTTTGGGCATAGGGCTGGTGTAGCCAACTCTGCATCACCACCCATAGCAGTGCAGGGTGCATGGGGCATGCCAGGGGCAGACTGGGGTGTGATGGACAATCCTGCACCAGAACAGACTATAGGCTGCTTCAAACCAGCCCCTGGCAGCCCTGGGGTCAGGAAGGTGCCTTGCTTTCTTTCCTTTGGGCCTCTGCCCTGGGCTCAGAACCAGCACAGGGTGAATCGCCCTCTTGTTGCTCAGAGTAAGGGGTGAGTCAAGGGGGGCTCGCCTCTCAACTGTGGGACTGAGATCTCTAAAGGAGCCTGATGGCGTTAGTGCCCAATGCTCATTGCAGTGGACCTGAGCCCCAGCCCCCAAAGCTCCCAGCCAGGAGTACTAGCCATGCAGAAATGCCCCTTTCTGTGTGCACTCTGCCCTTGTCACTGCCTCTCAAAGGCACTCCTTCAACATGAAAGCTACTTGACTGGGGAACAGATCCAGTGGTTCCTGCTCGCCTGCCTGGAGCTAGAGCCCTGCGTGGGACTATCTTTAAAATCCCGCTCCCATCCTGTCCCACAATACCCACTTCCACCCGCTCCTACATTCTTTCTTGCATTTTTATCCTGATTCCACTTGCAAAAACCTTAGATCCTGCAAGAGAGACTGACACAGTTTGGACTCACCACTGTGGCACCTCCTGCTGGCTGTCTTGGGAATTAGCTTGGTTAGCCAGTGCGCCTTTATCTGGTGATGGCTCGCCACCGTCACTTCTGCTCCAGGACCCATGTCACCCCCCAGGACTGCGGCATCCTCTTCTGGACACAGACCTCTGGCTGCGCCCCACTCGGTTCTCCCCATTCCAGGGACCGGCAATCCACTGTCCGGCCACTTCCTCCTCAGCAGAAAGTGGCAGCAAATGGGGGAGACCCGGGGACTCCCCTTTTGGCAGTCTGGAGTCCCCTTCCCAGATGGGCAGGGATGGAGGCTGGGAGAACAACTCCTCCCCCATGAGCTGCAGCTGGGTGGCAGCAGGGCCCCCTGCCATAAGGAGTGGCAGAGGGGGCTGCCCTGCGTGTGGTTTAAGAAAGACCCCCCTCCCCACCCCCCAAGCCCTCTTTGTAGCTCAGGGCTGGAGTTCTGAACCAGCACGGAGTTCCCTGGGCTGAGGGCACCTGCAGGCCGGGGGTCAGGAGCTTTCAGCCAGTCGTTCTGGGACCTATCTAGAAATCGTTCCTTTAAGAGCGAGTTTATTTCTGTGCCAGTGCTGGAGCTGGCCTGGGTTTGGGCCAGACTCAGCAGAACTCAGCACTTTCTATGCGCCCGGCGCACTGAGCCCGTTGGAGAATCTGGCTTCAGCTGCAGGTGCTGGGCCCCTCTGAAAGGTCTGGCCTGAATGTGGGCTTGTCGCACTCCAGCGCCCAGTGGAGTCAGCATGGTTGCACCAGCTCTGCCCATTTACCACTCTCATGTCCTGGATCGCAGGGTCTCGCTCACCGACTCGCTCGCCCAGGGCTTGTGTGGTCGTCTGGACATCAGGGAGATGGAGGATTCCTCGATGTCCCCTGGCTCCGTGAGGTCACTGCCGCTGCTTGCCTTCACCATTTCCCTCCTTTCTCTCCACATTCACCGGCTGGACTCAGGTAGGATTCCTGGGGCTTTAGGGCCTAGTCTCTCTCCCACAGGAGCCAGCGGCTGTGCTGGGGAAGGCTGGGCCCCCAGCCTGAGCTCTGTCTGAGGGAACTCGGGGATTATGAGCAGAGCAGCAAAGGTGGCAGCTGGTGGGCAAAGAAGCCAGGGAGCGTTGGGCAATAAATGTGTCTTGTGGCCTACAAGAAGCCCCCACAGCAAGTCCCCATTGGGTAGCATGTGGTGGCTGTGCCCAGAAATGTCCCCCTGAGGCTGATTGATTCCTGGTTCAGTGGGACGTGTCCTGCTCCTTGGGGCAGTGGAGATGTATAGCTGGGTCCTGCTTGCTGGGACAGTCAGTTCCATAGAATGGCCCCCAACAACTAGAAACTGTGCCCATATCCTGGCCCTGCCCTTAGCAACTAGAAACCTCTGTCCAGAAACACAGTGGAGAGTTACGGGGGCCAGGGATGAGTCTGAGTGTTCACCACGTGGGGGAGAGCTGGGTAGTGGAGATACGGGGTAACACGTGGTAATAATCCTCCCACCGGCGCCAGTGGGGCCAGGATTTCAGCTCTGGTGCCGAGAAGAAAAGGGCAGACTAGCTTGGGGGGAGCGTGGGGGCTAGGTGGGGAAGGCGGGAAAACAAGGAGTAGCTCCAACACACAGCAGGGCTTTGGTCACACTCTTCCAAACTCTGGGAGAATTTACGTAGTTACAAAGATGATTTTCAAATGGCAAAAACTGAAAAAGAGGAAACCTGGCGGAATCAGGTTTGATTAGAAGTGGTTTGAAAAGGCCAATTATTGGTGATGGGGAAAATTTTTAAACTGTTCTTCAAAATTTCCTACCAATTCTTTTTAGTTTTTTTCCCCCCCAAAACTGGGAAGTAAACCAAAAATACTTACTGAGAATGTATTTTTTATTGAAAATTTTTCAGTTTTCAAGCACATTTTTTTTATTTATGGTTTTTCAACAAGAAGGGAAATTTTTGACTGAAATTGAAAATTTTCATTTTGTTGAAAAAGCCACATTTGGTCAAAAATGTTTTGATGAAAAAATTTCAACGAGCAGTGATTCTGATAAGATGATCAGTTACAGTCCCTCTGAGTGCTTCGCCTAACTCTGAGACCTGGCTGGGGAATGTAGAGCAGGAGGAATGTAGAGCACAATAATGACAAACACTTTATATGATATAGGAAGCCAGAAAAAAATGACGAGAAAAGAGGAGTTGATTTCTAGGAGAAGGAGCATTTTAAAATGTTTCCCTAAGAGTGTAGTAAAGGTCTCAGTAAGAAGATCACCTACGAGATGTAATTAGCCCTTAAGGAGATATTGTGCCAAATCTAAAAATGAAATTCTGCCTCTCGGGAGGTGCAGCCCAGGAGAGAGCCTGGCTTTTAGCCACATTTGCATCTCCTGGATCCTGGGCTGTTCCAGGGATTGCAACAGCCCCCAGTGTCCATTAGAGCACCCCTAGGGTTGCTCTAGCTTGCAGCAGCCTCAGCGGCTCTGCAGCCCTGCTATTGGCAGAACGCCAAGTGCTCCAGCCACACCATGTGACACACTTTGGTGCTCTGAGGATACGGTCAAGTATGCCAGCCCTGAGCCACTCCTGCAGAGGGGGAATTGCCCAACCCCCTTTACTCTGCCAGAGGCCAGAATCCATCTGTCTGTGACGGGCCAAGGCCACTCCGAGTCAGTGGCAGAGCTGGGAACAGGATGCAGGTGTTTGTGGCTTCTAGTCCCACGCTCAGTCCCCAGCCTCTCAGGGCTCACAGCATCACATTGCTTCCATTGATATGACTGTCACTATGTCTGTGCTCTGCCCTGCCTTTGAAAAGTCTCTTGGGAGTGACCCCTTCAGCATGCCAGGCCCTCAAGGGGTCACATTTTCCAAGAGGATAGGCCACCAGGCCTCAGTGCCTCTGAGACCGGCCTCTGGGCTCTAGCTCTCCTGTTTCTCATGGTGAGCTCTGCCCAGTGACTACAGAATAGGGTTTATTACTCAACTGGGAGACAGTGTTGGGAAATCCTTAGGTTAGCACAGAGGGGCAGAGGTTAAAACAAGGCTCATAGAGACTGAAGCCAGGGCTCTACCAAGCCAAGCTGGTGTGGATCCATCTGGGCTCTCTCTCTCTCTGTCCCTTGGTCTCTGAGTCCTGAATGAAAGGCCCTGTGTGTCTGTGAACACTGTTCTTAACACAGGCTCCCTGACACCCCTCATCCCTTGTTCTCCTGCTGCCAAACCATGCTGAGTTCATATAGCCAACCTGCATTGGCTCCCCAGCCATTATGTGATAATGTCCCAGTCCCGGCTCTTCCTTTTTCTCTTCCAGGCTGGGTCCTGCATTCACAGGTGCAGGTTGTATTCAGTTCATTTTAATTATTCTGGTCTGGAACCAGGAGGCAACATATTTCAGACACCCCATGCCTTCCATCTGCCTGGAGAGGCAATGGAACCCTTGTGCATTCAGGGGACAACAATGCAGAGGCTGACATAGAGACACACATTGCTGATAAAAATATTACAGTAAATTCCCATTTCCATCGCCATGATGTATTCCTAGTTCCACTTTGGCTACAGCTTCTTTTCTCCTGGTTCCTTCTACAATGAGTTTCAAGGTGATTGGACCCGATGGCCCCATCAGGGTCCTTGTGGGAGAAGATGCTCTGTTACCCTGTCACCTCTCCCCCAGCATGAGCGCCGAGAGCATGGAGGTGCGTTGGTTCCGATCCACGTTGTCTGCAGTTGTCCATCTCTATCGGGATGGGAGAGATCAGGCTGGCCAGCAGACCGCACCGTATCGAAGCAGGACGAAGCTACTGAAGGACGGTATTGCGAATGGGACTGTCTCCTTGAGGATACACAACATCACCCCCTCTGATGAAGGGACTTACGGCTGCCTCTTCCAATCACCCACCTTTTACGAAGAAGCTGCGTTGGAACTGGAGGTGGCTGGTCAGTAGCACGGGCTGTTGTTTGCCCTTCCCAGCACCAGTGAGCACCAGTCAATGGTGTGTCTCACCCCCACCCCCACAGTTCCGGTGTGCTCAGACTAGTCACCTCTCACAGGAAAGGCACCGGAGCGCTAGGGAACGAGGCCGGCTGTTAATGGGATCGATGCACCTGCCTGCCAACTCCTCATACCCACTGGAGTAACCAGCTCCATGTCCAGCTTCTCCACCCCTCAGCTGCTGGGGCATCTGTCTGAGCAAGGATCAGGCCCCATCTGTTTCCCCTGAACTCCAGGGGACATGCCCCAGATGCGGCTGCTCATCCCAGGGGGTGTGACCCCTTCTCCCACAATTTCCTTGGGCACTGAGAAAGTTTGTGGAAATCTCCCTGAGGCCTCTGCTTCCAGGAGCTGATGGAAAAACTCCAGATAGACACACCGTGCTATGAACTGTGAGATGGATACCGTGAGGTCCGTGCGGCCACAGGGGGTGACGGGCGCTTTGTGTGTGATCTACCCATCATGTGGTAGATCTGTATGTGTAACCTCATGGCGAGGGAGGACACTGCTACACCGCTGGGACTCCCACTGCCACAGGCCCACACTCCAGTCTGCACCAGAGCAGTTCTCTGGTGGGCCCAGGGTGTAGCAATGACACAGGTTCACTCCATTCCCCTCCAGGCCTGGGCTCCACCCCTCACCTTTCTGTCGATGGATATCAGGATGGAGGGATCCACATGGTGTGTGAATCGGCCGGATGGTATCCAAAGCTCCAAGTGCTGTGGAGAGACCTCAGCGGGCAGCGACTAGCACCAGTGATGGAGAAAATATCCCAGCAGGCTGACCGGCTGTTTGATACTCACACTGCTGCTGTTATAAGAGACGCTTCGAACCAGAACCTGTCCTGCTCTGTCCTCAACCCCCGTCTCGGCCAAGAGAGAACAGCAACGATGCACATAGCAGGTCCAGGGCCAGCCTTTGGGAAAATGGCACCCTGGGTGACCTTGTATTTTGGCACCCTGGCCCCTATGGATGCAGTGACCCCTATTGCCCCAACCCCTGTGGCTGCCCTCCCATTGCCCCTGGCCTTCACAGGCTCTCCCGGCTCCCCACAGCCCCAGGGTCCCACTGCCTCTTCCCAGTGCCTAATTTGTATTGAACGAGGTTCTGGGGCTCAGAATGTAGCCCTGGCTGGCCAGCCAGAGAGCGGCGGGTGCTGGCTGGGGCACCAGTTCTGACGGCAGTGCCCCCGACAGCAGCAGCGCAGTAATAAGGGAGGCATGGCAGAGGGTGTGTTGCTGCCCTTACTTCGGTTTCTGCATGCTCCAAGACTAGAGTAAGGGAAGGAGGGAACCAGGCAGACGGGGGGAGATGGACCCATCTTGTGCTAGTGCCGAGTAGCTGAGAGGTGGTGCTCACTGATCAAACTGAGTGGGATTTCACACTTCTAATCTGAGGGGTGTGTGTGTGTGTGTGTGTGTGTGTGTGTGTGTCAAACTATTTGTAAAATACACAATAACAATACTAATGAAAAACCCCATCTCCCCAACCCCTCCTGCTCCCCCTTCTCCCCATCTCCCTGTGCCCCTTCTCCCCTAAACCCTTCTGAACCCTTCTCTCCTAATCCCTGCCCTTCCCCCCCTTTCCCCAACCTCTGAACCCCATCCTGTGTCCCTAACCCCTGCAGCCCTTCTGCCCAACTCCCTACTGCACCCCTTCTTCCCTATCCCCCTGTACTCCCCTCCTGCACCCCAACCCCTGCACTGTGCCGCCTTCTCCCCTAACTCTCTTGCGCCCCTTGTCCCCAACCACCTTCTGAACCCCTTCTCTTCTCCTATTCCACATTCCCTGCTAAACCTTTCTGAACCCCTTCTGCAGCTAAGCCCTGCACTCCCATCCTGCACCCCAACCCCTGCACTGTACCCCCTTCACCCCTAACCTCAGCAACACACCTGTGCTCCAACCCCTGCACCCCCTTCTCCCCAGCCCCCTTTTGCATCCCTTCTTTCTTAGCCCCTGCACTCCCTTCCTGCACGCAGGTGGGGAAAGTGACCTGGATGCAAGGGGCAGCTGGCATTGCTGCTTGCTCCCCCCTCCAACTCCTCGCTCGCATTGCCCCTCGTGCCCCCTGGGGGGCTCTGAGGGGGGGAGCGAGGAGTAATATCAGGGCTCCCTGCATCCAAGTCACCTTCCTCCCCTGGGCTGGGTACGGGGAGGGCAGAGAGCAGCAGCTCCTGATGCCCCACAGCACAGCCCAGATGGGGAAAGTGACCTGGATGCAGGGGGCCCTGGCACTGTTCCTTGCTCTGCCCCCTCCCACACAGCCCCCTAGGGGGGCATGGAAGAATGTAGGGGGCACAAGCAGTATCTGTGCATCACGGCTCCACCACATTCCTCCGCCAGGAGGAAGCAGGAGAAATCTGGTGCCCCTCACACGGTGCCTCTGGGAGTTTGCTGCGCTCTCGTGCTGGCTGGCAGCGAGCTCCTCTGACAGTGCCCTGGGCAGTCTCCCAGGCAGCCCACCCCTAAGGCCAGACGTGAGCAGGTCCAAGCCCAGCACGGCCAGCGTGCTCGGCCCCAGCAGAACAGAAGCTCTCACAGCAGACGGCCTATCTGCAGTGTAGCCAGGGCCTAGCCAAGTTCAGTGACCAGGCCAAAGCTTGGGCTCCCGTCAGCTTCATGGGAGGAGCCACTTCTCATCTCTCAAAAGCCTGACCAAAGATGCCTGTGAGATCCTCCCAGACCACTGCAGGATGCTGCAGGCTCCCCTCACTCCTGTTGCTGCCACATCCACTCTGTCTGGGTTCAAATCAATGCAACTTTGCCTTGCAGATGTGTTCCTCCCAAGGACCTCTCCCTGCCAGCTGGCTCTGTCGGTGACCCTGGCTGGTGTGGTTTTTCTCACCCTCTTGGCCAGTTACTGCTTCTGGAAGCAGCACAGAGCGAAAGGTAGGGTGGCCGAGGGGAAGGGGTGCTGTGGAACCGGAGCG
>NW_027055197.1:0-8329 GCF_011386835.1 Chrysemys picta bellii | reverse complement strand
TGTAGTTGTGTCAGGTTGCACATCTGCACTTGCCAACAGTTGGGAGGGACAAATCGGACGCTTGTCTAATTGTCTCCTGTAGACTCTTGAGGAAATAACACTTCCTGTGTTATAGTTTCTTTCCTTTAAATCAATAGAACAGGTTAGCGTGACTGAATTCTGCTTCTGGCACCTTTTATTATTGTCAATGAGGGGTGGGGGAAAGAAGCCTCCAGGTGAATCACATCGATATTGTATTATATATTTATTTATTTTGCCGCCTTGGAAGATTATGAGAAAGCTTAACTGGCACACAGAACATTCAGATGCACATTCTAGGAGAGGGGCAAAGTGTCAAGGATTCTAGCTCATGTTATATAATGTGATCCTTCCAGGTGGAAAATTGTAATCGGCAAAAAATGTCAATGTAGAGGGAAGGGAGAAGCGGGTTTTTTTTTTAAATGTCAGTTTCGTGTTTTTACTGCAGTGTCTTGAACAAGTGCATTCAGTGCATCTGCTGTACAGATCTTTATTGTTTCTTCTGACTTTGGGGGAAAAATCTAAGTCTCTTTTAAATAGAGAGGGGTAAACAGGAAGGTGGCAAAGTTTGCAGATGATACTAAATTACTCATGATAGTTAAGTCCAAAGCAGACCGAGAAGTGTTACAAAGGGATCTCGCAAAAGTGGGTGACTAGGCAACAAAATGGTAGATTCCTTGCAAAATGGTAGATGAAATTATATGTTGATACATGCAAAATAATTCATTGTGGAGAACGTACTCCTAACTATACACACAAAACGGTGGGGTCTAAATTAGCTGTCACTACTCAAGAAAGAGATCTGGGAGTCATTGTGGATAGTTCTCTGAAAACATCCGCTCCGTGTGCCTTGACAGTAAAAGAAGCTAACAAATGTTAGGCACCATTGGGAATGGGATAGATAATAAGACAGTAAATATCATAATGCCACTATGTGAATCCACCCCTTCAAAACTGCATGCAGTTCTGGTCGCCCCATCTCAAAATAACATATGTCAGAATTAGAAAAGGTATAGAGATGGGCAACAAAAATGATTAAGTATCAGAGGGGTAGCCCTCTTAGTCTGAATCTGTAAAAAGCAACAGAGGGTCCTGTGGCACCTTTGAGACTAACAGAAGTATTGGGAGCATAAGCTATCATGGGTAAGAACCTCACTTCTTCAGATGCAAGTAATGGAAATCTCTAGAGGCAGGTATAAATCAGTGTGGAGATAACGAGGTTAGTTCAATCAGGGAGGGTGAGGTGCTCTGCTAGCAGTTGAGGTGTGAACACCAAGGGAGGAGAAACTGCTTCTGTAGTTGGATAGCCATTCACAGTCTTTGTTTAATCCTGATCTGATGGTGTCAAATTTGCAAATGAACTGGAGCTCAGCAGTTTCTCTTTGGAGTCTGGTCCTGAAGTTTTTTTGCTGTAAGATGGCTACCTTTACATCTGCTATTGTGTGGCCAGGGAGGTTGAAGTGTTCTCCTACAGGTTTTTGTATATTGCCATTCCTGATATCTGACTTGTGTCCATTTATCCTCTTGCGTAGTGACTGTCCAGTTTGGCCAATGTACATAGCAGAGGGGCATTGCTGGCATATGATGGCATTTATAACATTGGTGGACGTGCAGGTGAATGAGCCGGTGATGTTGTAGCTGATCTGGTTAGGTCCTGTGATGGTGTTGCTGGTGTAGATATGTGGGCAGAGTTGGCATCGAGGTTTGTTGCATGGGTTGGTTCCTGAGTTAGAGTTGTTATGGTGTGGTGCGTGGTTGCTGGTGAGAATATGCTTAAGGTTGGCAGGTTGTCTGTGGGCGAGGACTGGCCTGCCTCCCAAGGTCTGTGAAAGTGAGGGATCATTGTCCAGGATGGGTTATAGATCACTGATGATGCGTTGGAGAGGTTTATGCTGAGGACTGTAGGTGATGGCCAGTGGAGTTCTGTTGGTTCAGCTTATGCTCCCAATACTTCTGTTAGTCTCAAAGGTGCCACAGGACCCTCTGTTGCTTTTTAAAAATGATTAAGGGTATGGAACAGCTTCCATATGAGGAGAGATTAAAAGACTGGGATGGTTCAGCTTGAAAAGGGAAAAACAATGTCATGTGAAATATTACAGCTGGCTGTACCCCTAATTATTTTCATATCCTTTCTTTCCCCTTCTGCTTCTAATATACACTTTTGAAATGGGGTCACCATAACTAAACACACAAATCTAAACAGAGCTAAATTATGGCAATCTAGTCTTACCCCGACACAATAGAACCTCATTACCTTGGGTGTGGGAGCTGATTTCAGAATTTAAATGAACGGGGCAGTTCATGGAACTCTGGTCCCCAGACTCAGGCATGCATCCGTTCTCATTTTCAAGCTTCCTTTTGCATCCATGAGGGCTAGAAACAGATTTTTTTTAAAATGAAAGCTGAGTCTGATGTCATCACGCAACTTCATGAACCTAGGAATGGGCCTATAGTACCTAGATTAAAGTGCAGGTAAGGATGTACCAGACGTGCCTGTAATGGCATTATAACATTTTCAGTATTCTCTGTCCCTTTCTTGATATAGCCCAGTGCGTTTGCTTTTATGATTTCCACTGCACAGTAAGCAGATGTTGTCATCAAGCAGCCCATATGGTCCTGCCTTCATCTTTGTCTTGAGTGGTCACAGTTAATTTGAAACCCATCAATGCGTCTGAGCTGCAGGGTGCATTACATTGCATTTTTGTCTACATTGAATTTCATCTGCCCTCATATTGTCCATTCACTGAGTTTTGTTAGGTCCTTCCTCAGAATCCCATCTAGTCTAGGTGAGTGTGATTAAAGGCATCAGAATCATGCCCTAAATCAGGAGAAGCATAGGAAGAACATCACATTTGCTACCACAGATGTCTTTAAGTGCATTTATTTGTTTATTGACTTTACTTTTTCTTTCAATTCCTCATGAAGCCCCAGCACTCCTGTCAAATACAATCATTAAGGCCAGGTCTAGATTATACAATTACTTCGGTATAACTATGTCGCACAGGGGTGTGTAAAAACCTTAACTGCTCATGTAGACAGCGCTATGTTAGCGGCAGAGATTCTCCTGCCGACACAGCTACCGCCTCTCCTGGAGGTGGAGTTATTAAGCCAACAGGAGAGCTCTCTCCCATCATCTTAGAGCATCTTCATCAGAAGCGCTACAGCTCTGCCGATGCAAGGTTGGAGTGTAGACCTGCCTTTAGAAGAATGTGAAAGCAGGGACAGTCACAGAGGGTATGTCTACACTACAATTAAACACCCGTGGCTACTCTGTATCAGCTAACTTGGTGTCACGGGACTGACCCTGCCACCTCACATTGTACCAGAGCCTGGACTCCAGCCAAGTAAGCTGCCATGTGCCAGCTGTGGGTGTTTACTTGCCTTGTAGATATAACCAGTATGGCCAACCCCAACTATTCCAAAATCAGAAGTCAGGACCCAAAAGTTCATGAAAAAAAAAAAAAAAAAGAAATAGTACATTTGGCCCTTTCTCTTTGCCGTCTAGTTTGTGAACCTTTAAGGGGCACATATCTAAGCTTTTCTCCATGACCACGTGCTAGAAACTTACTCTGAAAAAACAACTTAAGCTGAGATTCTCACATATTCGATTGGCTCTTGGAGCTGGGTGATAAGAAAAATGCCAATATCATGATAATATTGGCATGACAAACAAAGGCAGTGGTTATTTGAATGTTCTTCAGACCAATACTGAGGAATGAATGAGAGCCGGAAGGATGCCATGCATTGACACAGCAATGTACTTCTAAGGCTATGTCTATACTACAGAGCTTACAGCGACACATCTGTATCAATGCAGCTGCTCAAAGCGGAACCCAACCCCAACTAAATCATCCCAGCCAGGGCTTTGTCAAGCCGGATCTTAAAACCTTGAAGGATGGAGATTCCACCACCTCCCTAGGTAACCCACTCCAGTGCTTCACCACCCTCCTCGTGAAATAGTTTTTCATAATATCCAACCTAGACCTCCCCCACTGCAACTTGAGACCATTGCTTCTTGTTCTGTCATCTGCCACCACTGAGAACAGCCGAGCTCCATCCTTTTTGGAACCCCCCCTTCAGATAGTTGAAGGCTGCTATCAAATCCCCCCCTCACTCTTCTCTTCTGCAGACTAAATAAGCCCAGTACCCTCAGCCTCTCCTCGTAAGTCATGTGCCCCAGCCCCCTAATCATTTTTGTTGCCCTCTGCTGGACTCTCTCCAATTCGTCCACATCCCCTCTGTAGTGGGAGGACCAAAACTGGACGCACTACTCCAGATGTGGCCTCACCAGCGCTGAATAGAGGGGAATAATCACTTCCATCGATTTGCTGGCAATGTTCCTACTAATACAGCCTCATTTTCCCCTTCTGTAAAATGGAGTAACTGTGCTGATCAACTTTATAAAATGCGTTGAGATCTACTGACAAAAAATTCTATTTAAGAGCTAGGTAGTATGAATATCTTTGAGGGGATCAGAAGCTGTCTGGGCCCATATCAGTAACTTGACAGGTAAACAGAACACAAGAGCCTTACAGAAATGCTCATAATGTCTCGTTTGCTTCTTGCAAAAGGGAGAATAGGAAAGCCATTTTGTCTCATTTCTTTTTAGTGTAGGTATAGTACTATAATGTTCTTTCTGGAGAATCAAGAAAATGTTGGGGAGAGATCGGGGGGAAGCTTCCTTCCAAAACAAGCTGACAGTTCCTGGATTTTTTGAACCAGGACCCCATTTTGAAAATCTGCACTAATGTCTGACTCATACCATTGTAGCAAACAGTTTTATACTGGATGAGGAGAGAATATGGCAGTACCCCTTTGCAAGCAGGCTGGCTGCAAATTGGAATCCACGTTTTCCTCCTTCAGCCAGCCCTTCCATGTATTCCTTGTGGGAGAAAGGAAACCTGTGTTAGAAACATGATTCCAACTGGCAATAACACCTAGCGCTGGGCCAGGATGGTACCTTTCTAGCAGTGTATAGAACTGTCACTGGAAATAAGTGTGTTTTGTCAAACTTTGTATAGTTTGGTGTGGAATAGTTTTTTCTGCTCCGGTGATCCTCAGTGGTCTGAGGTGCAGGCTTCAAACCTTTGGCTCTGTGACAACAGAGTGGGTCAGTCCCACCTCCTGGGTGCAGTTGTGGGACCAAAGGCTCATGCTGCATGACTGAGAATTCTGTCCTCCCTTTTGAGACTCTTTCTAGGAAGAGGAGCTTTGCAAGATGACCTTTATCCCCTGGGTAAAGGAATATGCATGTGAAGGACACCATAGCAATAACTGGTGAGTTGAATAGAACATAGGCTTTAAGCAATACTCACAACGGTCCTTTTGTTGTTGCTGTTGCCAGGAGAAGAGTGAAGAAGCCATTTTGTCTCCATTCTAATTAGTTTAGTATCACTGTTCTTCTCTGGCCAAACAGTTCCTGGTTCAAGTAAATTCTTCAGTGCCCAGTCCAAACAGCAATTCCCAACTTTTGGGAGTACAAAACTGCACCGATCTCTGACTCCAGCTCTATATAAGGCAGCTGGAGATTTGAGATGTGGCTCTTGTGCAATATTCTGGGATTCCTCGTCTCCTTCTTAATACAAATTAGAGCAAAATATTTCCTCAGTCAGTCCGTTTTTTGGGTTTTTTAGCGGGTTTTTTTTTCCTGGCCAGTATGGGAAATGTTTTTCAGATCTGCAATACTACACTCTGATAATCAGCTGTCATCTCTGATTTTAGCTACTGTATGCATCACCCTCATAGTGGCTAAGGAGAGAGAATGGCAGCTGTTCAATAACCCAGGGTGTTCTGTCACCATGCTGGAAGCAAATTAGAGCCTACTCTTTCAACCAGCCATTCCACTGACTCCTCACAGGGGGAAGGAAACTAGTATTCAAGGGATCATGCCAAATGGAAACTACGCACTCAACACAGAGGCAAGACAGTTCCTTGTATGTGGGTTACATAGTGATAAGCTACAAGATCTGGTCTCTGTTGGGTTTTATAATGTGTGGTGAGTGATGCAGTTTGTTGCCTAAATGAGCGTCAGATCTATGTGGTGCCTGTTTCAGGGTCTAGTGACACAGTGGTTCAGTTCCATCACTTGGGTGTTTTCCGTCTCCGGCCTTCTGTCTCAGCGAGTGGTCCATCCTCCATTCAGAGGGCTTTCCTCTCTGAGAAGCTTTCCCTGTCCAATGTTTGTGTAAAGAAGCTGATGATTGTGCCATCAATGAAGGAAATATGCCCCTCGTAGTTGTAGATTAGACGCAAAGCAACACTTCAGGATTTCATGTGTCAGCGGTAGGTAAGAAGTCATCCTTACATAAAACCATAGCTAGACAGTGTTGTGTCCCGTCCAAGGAAAGACACAGACAGAGAGTGTTCTGACCTGCCTACCCTTTCCTCGGGCTCTTTCATTTCAAGGCACAGGAAACCTTTCCTTAGCTTGAGACTGGTGCTGGGTTTGTTACAGGAAATCCTGTCTTAAAATTCTGAGCTTTTCTAATGCACTTCTCAGTGGGTCAGTGGCCCCATCTGTCCAAACCACCGAGGACGGGAGGCTGTGAGAAGGCATTGCTAAAAGTCCCGGGGCTTCAGCTCCAATCTTTACTTTAGTCCTGGATATTGCTGATTCGATACCCAGTAACTAATAAAAAATCTGTGTTGGTTAAGAAGGTGGCCGCTACAGCTTTCAGCCAAGGGTAATTTTGCTCAGATAGTGGAATAGATCTTACTTGACACCTGCCTGTAGAATAGGATTATTCTGTAATCAAGGAAAGACATTGTACCTCTCTGTTTATCTGTTCCGTCTCTCTGTAAAATGTGTATCGTAATGTTGCTGTCATTGTACATTTTGTACTCAAAGCCCTTATGAGGTTAAATTCAGCAATACATGTGAAGGGGTCAGATGCTCCTGTGAAGGGCATCTCTGAATGTCTCCATAAATAAAAAGAACTCAAAACCTTTTAAGAAGGATTCCCAGTTAGAACTGGGCTTTCCCTCCCCCCTCCCCCGACAATAGTTTTTTCAGCAAAAAATGCAGTTTCTGTCAACCCTAAACTATTTGCAAATTTGACATGAGTTTGACCAATCGTTTCAGCCCCCCCCCCAAAAAAAGGTGGGGGATTCACAAGTGGATTTAGGTGCCATTCACAAAACAGCAGCAGGAGCTGGAGAAGAGGTGTGTGTGTGGGGGGAGAGGGGTGGATTTAGTTCCAAAACATGCTGGTAGCTCCTGTCTCTCATAAATCTACAACATCCCACTCTGAAAAGCCGCATAGCTATTTGACTCCTGCCACTCTGTATCACGCAGTTTACAACCGAGAAGGAGAGAGCATGACAGGTGTTCAGTATCCCAGGAGCCTTTGCCACCATCACTAATGCAAATTAGAGCCTAATCTTTCCTGAATCAGCCAGCCCTACCTTTTACTTCTTTTGTTCTCCCATTACACACCTGCTTTGGAATGAAAATACCAACTAGCAATTACACACACAGCAAAGGGACTGAACAATTCCTTCTACCTGAACTGTGTTGCTTCCAATTAAAACAGTTTGTCTGTATTGTATATCACTTGGCAGGCGTTGAACTTTTTTGTCTCTGTGATCCTCAGTGGTCTGGATGTAGGTTTCAAACTGATAACTGTCTAGCCACAGAGTGGCTTAATTCCACCTCCTGGGTGCTCCTGTGGTGATGACAGGTTGTTCATAGATTGCCCTTTATCCATTAGTAGGATTTTTTTTTTAAATAATAAAGCAGAACTCCCAAATCTTGTGCTCCCCAGTCGGAAGGGAATCTCAATGTGTCCTTAATCTATGGAACAAAGTTGATTCTTGGGCCATGAACACGCCACAGCTGTTGGTGGAGTAGTCAGCAAATGGCAGCATAGCATAGTGTATCTCACTCAGAAAGCGTGTAAAAATTCTTCCAAGTGAACACATAGACAGAGAATGTCCCCTCCTACCTGCCATTGGCCCATGATCTTTTATTTCAAGGCCGAGGAAACCTTCTCTCAGATTGAGCCTGGAATTGGGTTTGTTACAGGAAATCCTTATAGCAGATACAGAGGAAATCCTGAGCTGAAATTGGGAGCTTTTCTAACCCACTGCTCAGCGTGTCTGTGTCCCAGCTGGGGCCAGTCCACAGAGGAGGAGACTCTGAGAGGAAAGCGTTGAGGGGCTTGGAATGTTAGCTTAAGCTGTAGTTGCCTGACTTCCTAGCTGAGGAGGGCATAAGTTTGGTAGCAGGGGTTTGGTAGCAGGAGTATTAAATGACATGGAATAAAAGGCCTGAAAAGTTAACAGAACCATCAACAAAGTTGAGAATCTTTTA
>NW_027055196.1:0-8330 GCF_011386835.1 Chrysemys picta bellii | reverse complement strand
CTGGCTGGAGCCATGTGCCAGCAGGGACCGGGTGGGGAGGCCCCAGACCACTGGGCCGAATGCATCCCACTGCTTGTGTGGTAAAATGCAGCCTGTTTCCCCAGCTAGCACATGGTCCCATGGCAGCTTGCACACTAGTTAGCTAGGAGTCTGGCCGCACCCTTTGGCGGGGGACAATGCCCCTATGGTGGCCCGCAGGCCTGGTGCAAGGACTGGTCCCTTTCCCTAGTGCTGTCTGGGCCCAAGGTAGGAACCCTGCCCGACTCCTGCACAGACAGGGGGAGGGGAGGAAAGAGGCCCCTGGTGCTCCCATGCCACCTGGCACAGGGCCTGGCTCTTCATCTCTACATCCGTCCTGCCCCTGCAGTCAGCAGGGCCCAGTTTTCTGAAGGGATCAGTGCCCCCTCCCTCGGCATCACTGTGGAGCTGCTCCGTGTAACACCATCATTCAGCTTGTGCCGATCAATCCTTTCATAGGAAACATTTGAAAATGCTTTGAAATCTCCCGGCTCCCTCCCAATCCGGGGCTCCTGGCCGGCCCCTGCCTGTTGCCACGGGCAGGTTCTCACACTTCCCTCAGAGCACACGGGGGGATGGGGACCTGGGACGTTAGACAGTGATCTGGCCAGCGAAATCCCTGTTCTTTGTTCCTGAGCCGCACCTGGCACTGATGCCAGTCCCATTCCCAGGCCGTGAGCTCACACGCAAGCTGCCAACAGAAAAGGGGCATGTTCATCTTCCCTCTTCAGCAGCATTGGCTGATCCCACTGCGCCCTGCAGAGCCACAGTGAGCCAGGGATGCTGGCTGGGCAGCACGGGGTGTGGGCTGGGCCCTGGGAGACAGGCCATGGGCGGAGCAGGGGTGGGGGCAGGCAGGGCTAAGCAGGGCTCTGGAAATCTGTGGGGAGGATGTCTGTATGTAGGGGGATGGACGGGGGAGCCTGACTGTGGGATTGGCCTGAGCTGGGAATCTGGGCTGGGCAACAGTGACTGTCTCCACAGTAAGGCAACTAGGGCTTCCCATAGGGCTGTGCCAGGGAACAGAGGCTGCAGCTTCAAGCAACCATGCAGGGGGCTCCCCAGAACCACAGGTTCCCCCACAACCCTGGTCCAGTCCTCCAGACACTCCTCCCCCAATGCTCTTCTCTCCCATAATTCCCCTTATCCCGGTCACCACCTTGCCCCCACGTTCCCAATCGCCCCGCCTGGCTCCCCAGCTCCCCTCCGCTCTGGGCTGCTGTGAGCGCGGAGCCGCGGAGCGTGCTCTTAGCTGGCTGCTCCAGGGACACTGTCCTGGCAGAGGGAACTGGGAGTCGCGGCTCCTGAAGGACGGGTTTGTGTTCCCAGCTTCTCACCGGCTCTTCCCTTTAGCAGCTGCCCGGTGCCCTCGTCTCCTGCTCCTCACCGGCCTGCTGGCCCTGTCAGCCCCAGTTCTCACCCTGGAAATACACAACCTGAACGTCTTAACGGGACCCACCCATGCAATCAGGAACTTCCACCCAAAGCATCTGAAGGCAGGTGTGTTGTCTTGTTGTCACATTCCCAGCTTTGCCCAGCTGGCAGAGCGTTTGTGGCTCCCAAGCGCTGTCTCTGTGTCTCACCCGACATTCATCCAGCAGGGATGGGGAGGAGCTTGTGGCTGTGGTCACCGTGTGATTGTGCTCAGTGGCCCCTTGGCCTGTGGTTTGCGGTCCGGCCCTGCCAGCATCTCTTGAAAACTTACAGGAGCCAAACCCCCTCCAGGCCAACCATCTTTGTGGGTGTTTGTCCCCGGGGGGGTGGGAGGGAGGACAGGCCAGGATCGCCGGGCCATGAGGCTGGGGTCAAGTCAGAACATTGGTTATATGCCCAGTGCTCGGCCCTCGGCTGACAGTCAGATCCAGGGTGTGCCCAGAACAGGGCGGCCCGGGTGGGCTCCATGTGGCCAGGAGAACACACACGCATGTGTCCCTGGCACTGGTCACACGGACGCTGAGCTCCCCCAGGATAACAAACCTGCGGGATTCCAACCCCATTAGACACTGTGGGACACAAGCAAATCCACAGCATGGACCCACCCAAAGCCGGAGGACAGATAATGATAACACGACTCAGACAGTAATAACAGCAACCCGTGACATCTTCCTACTGCAGCGTTACCCAGAGGCCCCAGTTGTCACGGAGGATGGGGGAGCCAGGGCCCTGCACCCCCCACTTTCTGCAATTCACTGGGACTCTCAGCCAGCCAGTAAAACAGACGGTTTATTAGACGACAGGATCACAGTCCAAAACAGAGCTTGTAGGTACAGAGAACAGGACCCCTCAGTCAGGTCCAACTTGGGGGTAGGGGGCCCAGACCCCGGTGCTGGGCCTCCCTCCGTTTCCCCAGCCAGCTCCAAACTGAAACCCTCCAGCCTTTGTCTCTTTCCTGGGCCAGGAGGTCACCTGATCTCTTTGTTCTCCAACACCTTCAGTTGGCACCTTGCAGGGGAGGGGCCCAGGCCATTAGTTGCCAGGAGACAGGGTGTCGGCCATTCTCTGTGGAGACCCCTGCACGGCCCTGCCCTCTCGGGCTCTGCAACAATCACACCATTATCCCATCACCTAGATACGTAAGAAATGCATAGGGGAAACTGAGGCACCCACATTATTCAGAGAAAACATAAGACCATTCCCACTTCGTCACACCCAGTCTGTAGGCAGGGTGCCTGGGACTGGACACTGCACCCCCAGGGACAAGAGGACAGGCCCTGTGGCAAGGAACTCACGCTCTAGGGTCACAACACCCCACACCGGGCAGATGAAGCAGGTAAAAGGGGGGGGGTCGGGATGGGGTGCAGGAAAAGGTTAAGGGAGCTCATTTAGCGCAGGAGGCTGGAGGTTTAGCTCACTCACAAATCAGGGCCTTCGACACAGGGTTGGCAGGTGTCGGGTTTTCGACCAGAACGCCTGCTCGAAAAGGGACCCTGGCAGCTCTGGTCAGCACCGCCCACCGGGCCATTAAAAGTCTGGCCGGTTGGTGGCGCAGCAGGGCTAAGGCAGGCTCCCTTCCTGACCTGGCTCTGTGGGGTTCCCGGAAGTGGACGGCACGTCCCTGCAGCCCCTAGGCGCAGGGGCGATCAGGAAGCTCCACGCGATGGCCTCATCCCGAGTGCCGGCTCTGCAGCTCCCATTGGCCGGGAACCATGGCCAATGGGAGCTGCAGGGCCTGTGGGCGCAGGCAGCACACAATGCTGCCTGGCCATGCCTCCTCCTAGGGGCTGCAGGGACGTGCTGGCCGCTTCTGGGAGCCCTGCGGACCCAGGGCAGGCAGGGAGCCTGCATTAGCACCGGTGTGCCGTTGACCAGGAGCCGGCTGAGGTAAGCGCCGCCTGACCGGAGCTCGCACCGAGAAACCCTGCCCCAGGTCGGAACCCCCTCCCACACCCAAATTCCCTCCCAGACCTCACACCCGGCACCCCAACCCCCTGCCCCAGGTCGGAACCCCCACCTGTACCCTAATCCCTCCCAGACCCCACACCCCCACCCGCACCCCAATCCCCTACCCCAGCCCTGAGCCCCCTCCCGCACCCAAACTCCCTCCCAGAGTCCGCACTCCAACCCTCTGCCCCAGCCCGGATCCCCCTCTGGCACCCCAAACCCCTAATCTCCAGCCCAATCCCAGAGCCCGCATCCCCACCGGAGCCCTCACCCCTCCCTGCACTCCAACCCCCAGCTCCAGCCCAGTGAAAGTGAGTGAGGGTGTGAGAGCGAGCGACTGAGGGAGGTGGGCTGGGCTGGAGTGAGTAGGGGTGGGGCCTTGGGGAAGGGCATGAAAGGGGTTGGGTCAAGGGCGTTTGGTTTTGTGCAAGTAGAAAGTTGACAACCCTACTTAAGGACCTTTGAAAAGCAGCCTCCTTAGCACCGCTCCTGATACCAGGGGCCAAGGCGCCCCCGGACATGAGAACCACAATAGGCCAGAGCAAAACGCTGCGATAGAAATCGGAACTCAGGCTGCCAAGCGTACGATAGCTGACAGACAGGAGATGCGGGAATTAAGGTTGTGCCTTCAGTCAGCAACTGGTGTTCATCCGTTTGCACCACACACACACCTGTAGCCAGGGCCACTATTTCCTTGTCTGTCTGCCTGTTTAGCGTCTCTCGGTCCTTACTGTGCCCATCACCGTGGTGTCTGAGTGGCAAACCAAGGGTTTGACGTGTGCATATGAAACTGCCTGACTGGAAGGACGTGGTTTGGTGTGGATCAGTGACTGCTGGGGCGATTGGTGGCAGAAGGCTCTGAGGGCCTGGCTCATTCCGACCTGGCTCATTCCAATGGCTTCTACAGCTGAGAGCAGCCCAGTCTCCTGCCTGGGTCCGACGCAAACCAGGAAGTACAGGACCACGGTTAATAAGAACAGCTCAAAAGATCATTTTCGCTGAGCCCAGCCCTGCACAGATTTCCAGCTTAGGTTTGCATTTTCAGCAAAAGTTCTTGTTGATTATTTTCTCCCAACCCCTTTGTGCCTCCATAATAGCCAGCCACCCTGTCAGTCGAATCCTGGGGCGCTCCAGGGACAGCGTGTGTGCGTGTGTGTGTACGTCTGTATATATGTGTATGGGTACATGTGTGTATGTATGTGTGTACGTGTATGTGCACATGAGTGTGTGCACATGTGAGTGTGCGTGTGTATGTGTGTACATGTACCCCAGTCAGATGTATACAGCTGGATTTCCTTTGAAAGAATTTTCAAATTGAGCTGATCAAGTGCAATGGCAAAGCACCCAATTCCTCTGCCCCCCAACTGCCTTCGCTGCTTTAACGTACAACCTGCTCCGCTGACACCTCTGACTCCTGAAAGCCCTAACGCTCCAGGGGAGCAGGCCGTGCCCTGCCCTGCCCTGGCTTCCCCGGGTGTTACCTCGGAGGAAATCGTTCCAGATTCCAATGGGTGGCAGGTCCAGGGAAGAGCCTTATCTGGGGGGAGGCTGTACCAGACCCGCCCGACCCAGGCAGGCTCCCAGGTACTCTCTGCTCGGGGCTGATAAGGCTCCTTAGCAGTTTCTCTCCAAACAAATTCCAGTTCAAGACACCTGAGAGCTCCACAGCAGGGCAGCATCCCCAGAGTGCAGCAGGGCGGGGGTTAGGGGGAGCAGTCGGTAGCAGCACCTGCCCCTCGTACAGCAGGAGCGAGAAGTGCCAGCCTCTTTGCACAGAGCAGCAGCATTCAGCCTGGGCCAGACGTGCTGCGGTGATGGGTAAGAGCGGGCTCGGAGAGCCAGAGGGTCTGTGGGGCAGCGCTGGGCCCTTCTGCTCCGCACTAGGGCCGGGTGGGCGTGTTCAGCTGGGATTGGAACCCACCAGCACTTGTGGGTGCGAATGTGGGGCTGGAACGCAACGTGGGGCGCTCCCACCTCGCCTGGGGGCAACTGGGGGGAAGGGCAGAGAGACACCTGGGCTGAGACTCAGAGGAGCAGAGACCCCAGCTCCAGGGAGACAGTCACCCCGGCCCAGCTCGGTTAAATTGCCCAGCTGTGTGACAGCCCCCCCATCCCCGAGGGTTCCCCCCCCGGTATGTCACAGCAGGGTAATGTGCGTATTGAACGGCAGGGGTTGCCAGAGACTGGCTGGGAGAGGCCTTTGGGGATGGAGGAAGCAGCACTAAGGTACATGCCAACCTCCCTACAGAGGAGGGGCCGTGCCCCGCAGGTGTGGGGCAGGGAGCTGGGACACTGCGCGGTGGGTCATTGTCTGGCCCAGGCCCTTCCTAGCCGGAGGCCGAGGCCGAGGCATTTCCTTCAGGTCACCTTCCGCTGCAGCTTGGCCACGGGCCCCCATAGCCACTAGCCCAGCCAGGGATCCCAAGTGGGGATTGTCACGGCTGGCTCCTCCCTGCTGCCAGCAGCTCTTCACTGCCAGGGAATTCCTGAAATCCTGTGTGCCCCTCCCCCACCCACCTCCTGGGGCTGTGAGTGCCCCACCCACAGCACCCCCCCCCCCCCCCCCCCGAGCTCTGAGTGCCCCTGGCCAGTCCCCCTCCCAGATCCCGGGGCTGAGTGACCTTGGCCAACCCCCGTCCCTTCAGGAGGAACTTCCAGTACCCACCCAGCCCCCACACCTCAGGGTTCCCCTCCCTGCAGCTCTGTGGCCATCCCCCCACAAGGGCCGACTTTAGGCCAATTCAACCAATTCCCCTGAATCGGGCCCAGGGGGCAATTTAAAGGACCTAGGGCTCCCAGCAGGGGCCGGAGCCCCAGGCCCTTTAAATTGCCACCAGACCCCCACTGCTGGAGCCCTGGGGTAGGGCTGCGGGGCTCTGGGGGCTATTTAAAAAGTCTGGGGCTCCCGTTGCCTCTACCGCCCCGGACCTTTAAATAGCCACTGGAGCCCCGCTGCTTCCCCAGGGCTCCCGCGGCTGGGATAGCAGGGGACTCGGGGGCTATTTAAAGGGCCGGGGCTCCAGCTGCCTCTGCTGCACCCCGTCCCCGCACCACCCCGCACCCCCTGCCCTGCCCGCAGCCAGCCCCGTCTCCAGGCAGCCCTGCACCCCCTGTCCGCAGCCAGCCCCTGCTGCACCCCTGCCCTACCTCCAGCCCCGCCCCCCCCTGTTCTGCCCGCACCAGCCCCGCCCCCCTGCCCACAGCCAGCCTCTGCTGCACCCCGTGCTCTGTCTCCAGGCAACCCCTGCCGCACACCCCTGCGGCCCTGCGCAAAGCCAGCCAGACCCACACACCCCTGTCTCCAGCCAGCCCCGCACCCCTTGCCCTGCCTGCAGCCAGACCCTACCTCCAGTGAGCCCCTGCCCTGCCTCCAGCCAGCCCCATGTCCACTGGTGCCCTGCAGTTCGCAGGGCAGTAACCCTGCACACCTGCTTCAATGAGGGGGGCAGGGAGCAGCTGGGACCCCCACATGTGCACACCACTAGGTGACCAGACAGCAAGTGTCAAAAATCGGGACAGGGGGTGGGGGATAATAGGATCCTATAAGAAAAAGACCCCAAAATCGGGACTGTCCCTATAAAATCAGGACATCTGGTCACCCTAGCACACCCCAGGGAATGGTGGGACCCACACACGTGAAACGGAGCTCATTAATAACCGATCAACAGCATATATGATGCAATGTACATAATATATAATTTTATTATTTATATAGTTATGGAAAGTAAATAATACATGGAAGAAATGAAAGGCTTTTTTTTACATTATTTTTTTTTGTTAGTCATCCCTGCCGGGGCCCCGCCAAAAATGTTCGAATTGGGCCCGGCCCTTCCTAAAGCCGGCCCTGCTGGAGAGAACAGGAGGATTCAGTGAGCAGGGGCTGCCGATCTGTCCCATTCAATAGGGCTGCCATCCTGCGGCTTCAGCATTAGTGGCTGGGGTGACTTGGGGAAAGGTCTCAACCTCTCCACATCCCACTTCACTGCTGCCAGAATCCCTCCTGCCCCCCCGCTACAGTCCCCTCCCTACCCAACCTGGGTGGGGCTGGAGGAGAGGGGTCTGAGAACTTGAGCTGTGGATTGGAGGTGGAACAGCTGTCAGGGGTACTGAGAGGGAGGTGGCAGGAGCTCCCCATACAAGGACGGGGGTTGCCACTGGAGGTCACTAGGAAGGACAACAAGACTCCATCCTGGGGGTCAGGAGGGGGAATCCATCCCTCAGAGGTGGGCAGGGGCTGGGTGGAAATGCTGCTGGTTCCAGGGGCCATTAATCCCCCCTGATTCCTCGGAGGCGTCTGAGTCTCAGACAGGTTCTCGTTCCCTTGCAGCAGGAGGACGTCACGGCCAATGTGATGCGCCAGCTCCGTATCATGCGGCACTTGCGCCAGGTGCCCGAGGCGCTGCAGGGCCTGTGCCTCTGAGGCCACCAGCAACTCCCGCTCCCTGCTGCAGGTACTGCTCTGGCTCTCTGTAAATGGGGAGCTAGTGGAAGGGGAAATGGAGCCCCCGGCACTCACAGAAAGCTGATTACAGAATGAGCCCGAACTGAGAGGCACCATATCCGCCCCCCTAAAGAGCCAGACTTCAGTGGTGATACACCCCAACTGGGGTAGCAACAGGATTGAGAACGAGGTAGGAAGTTCAGACCAGCAAGGAAAGCCTGGAGGGGAACTTGAGAAGAGAGGTTGGAAAAGTGCAGCAAAGAGAAAGGTGCAGACCTAGCTGTTGGGTCCAGGGCTATGCCCATGGACAAAAAGAGCAGAGAAGGAGAGCATGCCTGGGCTGTGCTGAGAAGGTTAGCCCAGGGAGAAGGGCATGAGAAAGTGTACAAGCGTGGCCTAATTCCAAGATGGGAGCAAGAGTTCTTTGTTTTGGAGGCAGAGAAGCAGGCAATATCAAAAGACACGGCCTGCTTAGGAAATTGCTGAGTGG
>NW_027055195.1:0-8335 GCF_011386835.1 Chrysemys picta bellii | reverse complement strand
TTTCATCAAGGAGTATCAGATGTGAAAGAATGAAGGTATTTAAGAAACCAACTCAAAGAGTTCCTCCTACACAAGCATTCAGGTCTTGAGCAGTCCAGGCAAACAATGCACGTTACAACAAAACTTAAACCTGTTCTTCGTAATAATTTTAAAAACAATACTAGCTGCCTATTTAATTTTAAAAACAGCAAAAAATATCCACCTCCCTTTCCATTTCTTATAAGGACTCTTGAAGTTTAAATCTCCTCAGTGTGATAAATATGCTTGCTTTGATCTGCTTAGCTCTTGGAAGTCCAGGGGCTCCGGGCTGCTGGCCCCAGGCTGCCCGGGGTCCCTAGAGACAGCTCTTTCTGCCATAAGGGAATTTTTTCCCCTGAGAACCCTTTGTAACATTTTGCAAACCCCCAGGGGTTCACAAACCCCAGTTTGGGAACCACTGATCTAGATAAAGTGTAACAAACCTCGAATTGATTGAATTGGGAGGCTTAGGGCTTGTCTACACTGGCAAGTTTTGTTGCCAAAAACTGCCTTTTGGCGACAAAACAGTAAGAACATACACACTACAATGGGACTTTTGTTCCAAAAAACTGCCCAGTTTTGGTGACAAAAAACTTCCACCCCTATGAGCAGGGCTGGCTTTAGCAAGTGCAGGGCCCGATTCCTGGGGCGGCACTTCGGATTGCCGGCGGGGGGGGGGGCCGCGCGACTTGCCGCACTCCGGTTGGCGCTCCGGCTGGGGTCGTGGCGCCGTGGGTGCGATTTTTGTTTTGTCGACTTTTGGGTGTCGACATAAGTTTTGTCAGCAAAACTTGGTAGTGTAGACAACCCCTAACTGTCTGGTAGATGAATGAGTCTCACTTTGGGATCCAAAAGATCAGATAATAACAGAAATACTGAATGAAAGATTCCAGCCCATTTGCTATCTGTGATCTTCTCAACTGGTTGCATAATTCTCACAATTCAGCTAAAACTATCACTATTTGCTCTCCTAGAAGCCGAAGAGCTGACTAGCAATGAGGAAAGAACAGGAGTGGCACCTTAGAGACTAACGAATTTATATTTAGATATATATCTCCTCAATATATGTTCCATTCTATATGCATCCGAAGAAGTGGGCCTCTAAGGTGCCACAAGTACTCCTGTTCTTTTTGTGGATACAGACTAACATGGCTGCTACTCTGAAACCTAGCAATGAGAAGTAGCTTTTATCATGGAGTTTTGAAAGCTGTAAGTGACAGCTAATTAACAGGAAGAACTGCATGACTTCCACATGACCCAAACAACTCCTAGGAGGATATGTCTTTGTGGGAAGAAAAAAGGGAAGCTTTCCTACACTACATACATGTTCCTGACATGAATTAGTTCCCCTGAACAGGAAACCCTCAAATTCAAATAGTGACATTATTAAGATAAAGTATATCATCCTCACAGTTTGCATGCATTTAAGTGGGGTCTGCCTCAGATTTTATTACTGTCTGCAAAACAATATGTATAAAAGATTTAACTCACTCTTCTTTTTGACCTTTTCTTATTTTTGTAAAAAGTAAAATGGAATACATGTAGAATTAGTTGCATATTGAACACCATTGAAAATTCATTCCACTCACCTTACACTGGTTACATGTTGTTGAACAGACTGATGTTGAAAATGGTCAGGCCATTGATGATGAAGGCAGAATGATGGGGAGTGTTGAAGGCAGCAGGTGGTCTGATACATAGGTGTATGTTTTTGGCAGATAGATGTTGAATATTCAGTATGTGGCTGCAGGCAGCAGGAAGTCATAGGAGATGGTGCTGTGCTCCCAGCCAGTGAATGACATTCTTGCTGTTTATTATGGCTACTTAAAGGATGATGGTATGGGCAAGGGTGGCAGCATTGTGTCAACATCTGTTGAGTTCTTTGGTTGTCTAAAGGCAGAAAGGATGGTTTGATTGTACCATTAAGTTGCAGGCATCCATTTAGACTCACTTTTGCTCTTGGTGCTTCCTTGGAGGGGAGATGTTGGGCTGCAATGCCTCCATCAGTAGCTGAAAGGATGCTGGGACTGGTAGCACTGGGGAGGATGCTGCCATTACTCAGGACCACAAAATCATTATTGCCATTGTTCATAGCCATACTCTGACTGTTCGATGGATCTGCAGTATTTCTAGAGAAAATTAAAGAAACCAAATTTAGCAGGCGGCATAATTTTTTCCAGTGTTCAAAAATTCAAAACAGTTTACATTGAAAACGGTAAGACCCTAGTCCTGAAACTAGATCTCCATATAGGCCCCAATCCATACAACTAGATCCAAGAGTAGGTGGACCCTTGCCTACATTAAACAGCATGGGCTTTCTGCAGGCATAAGGGTCCGCCAGTGGATCTAACTGTATTGTTGAGGCCTAAAGCACCAATTTAGCAAAGTACTTCAGTACATGCTTTTGTTTCTCCATGCAGAGTCCATCATTGCTGTACATTTCTTCAATGGAAAAATAAGCTTCTCTCCAAGAATCAAGGACAACCTCTTTGAAAAGGAGATCTTATATTTTAAAAAAACCTGATTATTACATCAGTGGAAATGATTAAGTTGGGCAACAGAATAAATGAGACAAAAAGTTAAAGCCTGATAATAAGATTTCAATAAATACCACATAAGAGGCGGGGTCTAAAGTTGATTTTATCCAACTTCCACTCTTGACTAAATAAGAAAACAACCGTCTTCAAAGTGGTATGTAGCAACCACAGGCACAAAGCCTCAGGCAATTCAGCAGGAAACAGCTCAAACCATCAGCCTCTTAGCTGGGAGCCACTAGGTTAAAGTTTTCTAAAGCAAAAGGTGAAGATTGAATCCTTTTTGCAAGTGGGCTCTTAGGGATGTCGTAGTCTCTACAGCCGGCTTCACGGAAGGCCACGGTCTGTGGATCTGTGCAGTCTTCTTACTGCCAGCCCCAACATGCCTTCCAAATATCCCTGCAAATGAGTGCACAGATAGTCCTTCAAGAGCTGGACTCTGGGCTCCCCAAATCCTGCCTCCCATTCAGGGAGCTACATTGTATACAGACAACAGGCAGAGAGCAGGATGAGCTCTCTCTAAAAAAAAGGGCATCAGCAGGAAGGGAATGGAAGTGAGCCATAGGCGGCTGTGTGTCTGTTTCAAAGGCCTTTTACTTGTTCAACCAAAACCCAAAGTTAAAAGTGACACCAGACCAAAATGTATAATTCAAACGAACACACACTGTTGGCTGCCTCTGGTTTACAGCCAGCTTGTGGTTGAGAAGCAGTGGTGCACCCTAGAGCTGCCTGGAAAAAGTTCACTTCGGTCAGTATAAAGACTAACTGAAAAAGTACTATTTATAAAAACAGACTTCAATGTAAACTAAAAGTAACCATCAAAAGCGTCCACTGCAGTTTGCTGACACCTTTTTAACAGTTAGTGAGAGAGACAGGGCTGCACGGCAGCCAGCATTTAGCAGTAATCAACGTGGTGGTTACAGTTTCTGCCCTCCCCTCACATCAACCACTAGCCATTGAAAACCAAGCTTATAAATATTTTGAAGAGATTCTTTTTAAAGGTTATTTAAAGAAATCAAAACATTTAGTTTGCCACCTAGAAGTCTCTGTAGATATTTGAGATAATGCATAATAGCAGCACAAACCATACGGTTAGACTAGGAATATCTAGCACAATCAACATGCTTTCCAAAACTTCAGTTTTAAAAAATTAAAGTATGACAAAATCCCGGGCGTAAGTTATTTTCCACTGAGCCAATTGAGGAACTCACCCTTCTTAGTAGCAGCAATCCTGAAGACAATCAGAATGTGCACTGTGGTGGAAGCATTAGCTTAAACAGTGAAGAAAGGTATTAAAGACAAAGTTTTTCTTACAGATGATTTTGTTCTGTACACACACCGTAAATAGGTCATAGTTACGTACACTGGAGCGGCGATTGAGAGGGGGTGGCTGAAAGCCAATGAGAGTCTAAGGTGCCAGCAACAGCTCATCTGCCTCTCTTTTTAACTATAATTTTGTTTTAAGATTTGAAAGAAGGCATGAGAAGATTATTTGGATAATTTTAAAAAACAAAACAAAAAGGTCTTCAAATACCACACCTAGCCAGGATAGGAATTTGTTTCACAAGTTACCTTTGTAGATTATTGTGTGTGTGTGTGTGTGTAAGTGTGTAAGAAGGGTGAATAAAATACTGTTAAAAATAATTCCCTCATACTTTTTAAAATAAGATAAATCAGGTCATTAAAACCATGTTAGCATTGATTAATTGCAACATTAAAATTTAGGATTAATACTCTGACAGGTGTTAAGTGCGAGTAGTAACTTACTGGTCTGAGGCCATGTCTCCACTACCACTCATGTCGGTTTAATTATGTCGACAGGCATGGGAGGCCGGTGAAATGGCCGTTGGGGGAGGCTAGCCCCCAGCCCCTCTCCTTCTGCCCGAGGCCCTGTCCCTCTCCTTCCTCTTCTACCCTGTTCCCCCGCAGGAGCCCAGAGCACCCCACGGCAGCCCCCAGTCTCAGCTCTGGATGGCATGGCCACAGCACCCCCAGCGCCGGGTGGCGCGGTCCAAGCCTCTCTGAGTCCCAGCAGCAGGCAGACCAGCCCACCCCAGCCCCAGCCAGCCTGGGCCACAGAAGAGCACTGGGATCTGCAGGAGGGCGTTTGGGGGTGGAGCGTGGGCGGGGTTATGCCAGGCTGTTTGGGGAGGCACAGCCTCCCCGAGCCTATGATACCCCCTGCCCATGTTGATGGGAGAGCTGTTTCCCGTTGGCACAGAGTGACTTACAGATCTTACAGCGGTGCAGCTGCATGATACAGCTGTGCCGCTCTAAGGTCTCTAGTGTAGACATAGCCTTAGACTTTGCGGGAAGACATAACACACAGCTAAAGAATGAAAGAGAAGCAAGAAAGTTTAACTCGTTTTCTTCTCCTATACCGCCACTGAGCATTTAGAGTGCTAAGAATGTTCAGCCAGCTGAGCTATTCAATTGGTTGAACAACTAATATCAAGCAGAAAGTGCCTTTGCACAATGGAATGCTGCCCATGACAACCCCTGGTGCTGTGTCTCAGCTGTTATCCTTCCCAATCCTCAACTTCTAAAACTAAAGGAAAATGTAACCTCTGATAATGCATCAATGCTATTTGTTATAGATCATATGCAGAGCCAGATTCTTTGTGAAGTTAACTCTAAATAGTAACTAGTGAGAATATGACAACCAACACATTTGCTAAACAGGAGTATTTTCTCAAAGGTCCAATTCCTCAAATTCTTTCTGAATATTCCCTCCCCTGCTCCGAACAAGTCAAGCCTTTTAAAAAACTTTTCACCAAGCACAGAAGAGTAAATTCAAGTGGCTGCTAAAGCTTGTCTCAGTGTGAAAAGACATTAGTTATATGAAACACTGCTGTGTTTAAACAGCCTGGTTTTCTCCCGAGCTGCATGGTAGCTTCAAAAAGAGGCTGCTAAAGGGGACATAGCTCAACATCCAGAAAAAGAAAGCTCTTATTGAGTTGTCTGGCCGCATTTTAGGAATTTTTGTCTGCTTATATTTGCTCATTCATGGATAGGATTGATATGCTGCAGGATGACATTAATAATTAGTTCTGAACAGGAAATTACAGTGCATCAGTATCATGGCATGAGGAAATTGTACCTTTGATTGGCTTACAGGAGTTCTAAAGTATTTACTAGTGCTATCAATAATACAACAAGGTGTGCAAGAATACCAGATGCCCATACACTTCAGCAGGATGAGAGCGGTTGGTTTTTGGTCTTAAAGTGCAACACATTTGTAGCATACACCAATGAATGTAACAACACTTCTTGGAGAACTGTGATTTTGTGTGGTACGTTTTGTAGCAGTTAAGTACCACAACATCTATAATCATACTGGATAACCAGTTCATGTAGAATCTTTGTCAGCATCATGGTCATTTTAAATCAAGTCTGAAAAGATGAAGAAATAAGTCTTTATGTGATGTCACTAATAACTATTCCAGATGAATGGCTATGAAAATACATTCAAAGTGGTTTGGAAGTTGGTCTCTATAGGAAATATTACATAATGGCTGCTCTATATTATTGAGGAAGTATCACATTGTTTAAAAGCATGTAAATCCCATGGATTCAGTACAGAACTGGAATTCAAGAGACCTAAGATAATTTCTTCTACTGATTCACTGTGCACCCTTGGGCAAGCCATTTGAGCTTTGTGACTCAGTTTCCCTATTTGTAGAAAAATTGGGATGATGTTTACTTGATTGTAAAGCAATTTGAAATATACAGATAAAAGCACCATGCAAGTGCTTAAATATTTACTAAAATTATAGTATTGTAATAAATCATATTTCAAAATGTTTTAAGAAGAAACTGTTAAATGTACATACACGACGCTTACTGGTCAATGGAGTGGCTACTGTCTATACAGTAGTCCATACATGGTCTTGGAAATTAGGTCCTCTTATTAGTGTTAAGGGAACACCAGCTTTGGTTTTCACATTTATCCACTACTTCTACTACTGAGCAATGCCCTGGGAATCTTCAGCCTCCACTAAAAACACACAAAGGGGCATCAGTTTAACATCTTCTGTGAAGACCAGATGAAATGGTATTCTAAATAGATGCTGTCTCTGCTTGAATGTTAGAAATCTCTTCATGTGGAAATTCAGAGACAATCTTCAGAAAGAGTTGTTTAGAAGCTGTTTGATTTGGGTCAGGTCACATCACATTATAGACTGCCATCTTCCACAAGGTGGTATATAAGATTTGATGCAGCTCAGTATTTATTCAAGCACCTCTCTTGATGACCAGACTACTTGTGAACTATTTCAAGAGATGAGGATTCTGACAGATGAAGCTGATGTATTCTTTCCTTTAAGGCACCAGAAACTTTAGTTTTGTCAGTTTTCATGGAGTCTTCCAGCAATGCAGTTAAGCACCTGTTTATCTTGAAGCATATTAGTCTCATTCAAGTAAATGGGACTGACTACCTCACAAGCCCAAGTGCTTTGCTGGATCAGAACTGGAGAGAGGTCAATGTAATATAAGGGTCACAAAGCAAAATAAGAGTTGGGTTTGTTTCTATTCATTAGGTTTGATGATATATCTTGTGCTTTTATATAAACTAAAAAGCACTTGTCAAGAGAGTACCAACAAGAAGTTTGAATTTTGTTTCAATTAGCTTATTATACAGAGTCTAACTGAAAACTTCACTGAACTATTCTGTTCTTTATTCAAAATTCATTAGGTTTTTAAAAGGTACAGGAAGTTACATAGCAAGTAGAAGGTAAGAATAACGTATTACAGTATCCTAATTCCATTGAGTCAGACTCTAGTGCATACACAGATTGATATTAAAAGGCAATGAGTCAAATTCTTTTCAAGATTTTGGTATCATACGGGCTTAAAAAGTGAAAAATTGAGAATTATGATTAAGACTAAAAATAAGATTCAGTAAAATCTTTCAGAATATTCAACAGTTAATGACTCATTTCACTGCTGCATATCACCAGAATTTAGTTTTATTTAGATTTACAAATGAAAGTTTTGAAGTGATGGATGGAAACTCTAGACAGATATTGAGGCTATGGCTACTGCAGGTCACATATACCCAGCTCTAGTTACTCTTAAAGACTGCTTGTAACTTGAGTCTTATCTGAATATTTAATACAGCACACACATAAATCCATCCACTTGTCTGGCTGGCTGAATGGCCAGCGTTTTGAAGGTTAATGTCCATCTAGAAACGACGCCAGTTGGATTACCACCAAAAGGAAGCTAGAATTGCCTTTAACTATTGTACACTTGACAATGGAAATTGCTGAGAGAAGGTACTTCAGTGATGCAATCAAGGCCAATAGTTTGGAGCATTGTCATATCTGGAAGCTACTACACAATATAAAGGCAATGTTATATAATGACAGTTTTATGAGTGATCCCTCTATGATTTGGAGAGTTAACACTGAACACTGCTTTACCCAGCAGACCTCTCTGCTGTCTAGGTTGCAAAGCCTTCAGGAAGTACCGAATACCTGAAGATGTTAAAACGTAGGATTTGGTGTTCCTTAACTTCCATGTTCTTTTAAAGCTTGGATTAAGTTCACCTGTTACTTTGGCTGCAATTGAAAGAATTTTCATTGCTTTAAAGTTTGTTAAAAAAACGCATAGGCTTAAAAAAAACATTAGTTAAAGAAATACCATCTGGACTAATAATGCTTGCAGCTGAGAATGACAGAAGTGAAAATTCAAATGTGAATGACGTAGTGGAAATTTGGTAGAAGCAGCTATATAGCACAGATAATTTATGGATCTTTAAAAGAAGTTAAGAACATAAGAAC
>NW_027055192.1:0-8364 GCF_011386835.1 Chrysemys picta bellii | reverse complement strand
CTGGCAATTACAACCAGGCCCTCATGTCCGGTCCCCCTGCTTTGAGAGGGAGTGTGCTCCGTTGGAGTGATTGGAGCAGGGAACTGGGAGTCAGGACTCCTGGGTTCCATTGCTGGTTTCCTATTGACCTGTGGGACTTGGGGTAAGTTGCTGCCCCCTCTAGGCTCTGTCCCCAGCAGTCAAATGGGGATTTCATACTTTCCCACTATTGGAAAGTGCTGGGAGAATCCCCCAGCAAAAGCTGCTCTGACAGTGCTAAGCAGCATCTGTTTGCTTGTGAGAATGTCCTATGGGACTGTGTCAAAAGCCTTATTAACACCAAGATAAATCACATCTACTGTGTACCCACCTCCACTAGGCCCCTAACCCTGCCAAAGAAGGAGCTAGGATTGGTCTGGAATGATTTGTTCTTGACAAGTCCATGCTCACTAGTCCTAAGAACCAAATTGTCCTGCAGGTGCTGACAAACGGATTGTTTAATAAACAGAGGCTGCTCCCAATGCTACACTCGGTTTCTCAGAAATGAGTAGACTTTATGGGCAGCAGAGACCGTTAGAGCATCTAATCTGACCCCCTGCATATCACAGGCCTCCTGTCTACCACAATAGCTACTTTTGGGGCAAACACATTCCGGAAAGGCATCTAGTCTTTATTAAATGACATCAAGAGATGGAGAATCCACCACTTTCCATGGTAGCTTCTTCCTGTGATCAATCATCCTCGCTATTCAATATTTGTGCCTTATTTGTCATAGGAATTTCTCTCTTTTCCCCTTCCAGCCATTGGGTCTTGTTCTGCCTTTCTCTGCTCGATTAAAGAGCCCTTTAATACCCAATATTTTCTGTCTGCCTTTCCAGTCTCTTCTTTCTAGGAGTCCCCAGGGCTAAGGTAAAACCCCTGCTGCCCCTCCCCATTCTGCTCACCTCCAAGATGTGCTGGAGTTTGTCTGTGCTGGGGGGTGCTGTCAGCAGGATCGAGAGCTCGTCATCCATGTTCTCTGGGCAGGCCTTGCTCAGAGCCTGCCAGTGGAGGGAGACCAGGGGTCAGGATTATGGAACCTGGGGTGACACCTGCCAGGATGACAGCAGGCTCTGTAGTCCTTGCCCAGAGCAGCTCTCTGCAGAGGGCCTGGTGCACAGCAGTGTAGGGAACAGCCAAGCTGCTAGGGATGGGAGCTGGGCTTCCGGGCAGAGTCCAGCACCCAAAGCCCAGCATCTGCAAGGAAGGGATTCCCCACAGAGGGGCAACATCATCTCCCACACACAGGAAGTCTCCCCCTGACACTTGATTCATACTATGGCCTGTTCCCATCTCTGCCCACCACACTCCCAACTCAGCAGCTCCAGCTACTGAAGGGAGCACGAACCAGAGGCCTTCCTGCTCCTGGGACAGAGGGGTAGGTTGATGATCTACCTGGATGTGAGCGTTGGCCTTCCCCATGCCCAGGGTCTAGACTCCATTCAGGGCAGCGCACAGGAACTGCGATTCCTATTCTGGATCTAGTGGCAGCTTCAGTTTGCTGGCAGGAGACTGTACATGAGACCTTGCAGTTGCGGGGGTGTGACAATGCGGTTCTGGCGGAACCCAACTGAGAGTGCCAACTCAGGACAAATTGCTCAAATAGGGCAGTTACAGCCCAAGGCTGGGGTTTTTTCCACCTCTAAGGCAAACCAAACCAGCCAGACTAAGAGGACTCCAGTCTCACCCCACTGGCTAACTGCAAGTCTCACAAGCAATCTCCTTAGACACTCCAGTTTCCCAGTATTACCACCAGTACCACTCGTTATGGGGACAAATGGTTATGAAAACCAATACCCCAGTAAAAGAAAAAGGTTCTCCTGATCCCAAAGGACCAAGCCCCAGACCCAGGTCAATATACAAGTCAGATCTTACCCACAAATCACGCTGTTGCCAATCCTTTAGAATCTAAGATCTAAAGGTTTATTCATAAAAGGAAAAAGATAGAGATGAGAGTTAGAACTGGTTAAATGGAATCAATTACATACAGTAATGGCAAAGTTCTTGGTTCAGGCTTGCAGCAGCGATGGAATAAACTGCAGGTTCAAATCAAGTCTCTGGAATACATCCCCAGCTGGGATGGGTCCTCAGTCCTTTGTTCAAAGCTTCAGCTTGTAGCGAAGTTCCTCCAGAGGTATGAAGCAGGATTGAAGACCAGGTGGAGATCAGGCATCAGCCTTATATAGTCTTTCCCAGGTGTTCTTACTGTGGAAAATTACAGCAACATGGAGTCTGGAGTCACATGGGCCAGTCCCTGCATACTTTGCTGAGGTACAAGGCGTATCTGCCTTCTCTCAATGGGTCCATTGTATAGCTGATGGTCCTTAATGGGCCATCAAGCAGGCTAGGCAGAGCTAATCTCAGCTTGTCTGGGATGTCACCCAGAAGCATAGCATAAGTTTGCCATACAGACAGTATAGAGCCAATATTCATAACTTCAACTACAACACTGATACACACATATAGACAGCATAATCATAACCAGTAAACCATAACCTTGTCCTAGACACCCCATTTGACCCCCTTTATACAAGATCTGGGTGCCACTACAGGACCTTGGTTGCAACAATGATCTATATGGTCCCAGTTTATGTCAATAACGTCACACCCCCAACGCAAAATTGATGCAGGAAGGGATGACACAAACATCACTGACTGCATCCCAAGAGCTCCCCATCCTGGGTTCTGTCTCACTACAGCTAGTATTGGGTTAGAAGCCATACCAGTGTATAACAGAAACGGTTTATCAAAATCATGTTCAACCACATGATTGAACCTCTTTACAAACTCAAGGTAACACTTAGTTAGAACAATAGTGGATTGGATCTGCTCTGGCAGCATGGTTCCTGTGTGTGCCATGTGATCTTGCCAAGAGCTAAAGAAAACTGCTACTTTATCCATACAAGCTCGGGCCAATGTTTGGAACCCAATTAACATCGAATAAATGCAGATATTAATGTTCTTCATAGTCCAGGAATCTTGGCATTTAGCCATGAAAGCAATATGGTAGTGTGCCTCAGTCTTCCTTTTCATATAGCACATTAGGTCTGGAATGTTCTTTCCCCTGTGAAAAGTTCCCATATTGTTTATATGCATTGCCTGTGAAACCCCAGTGTAACAAGGCCTTTTAACATAATGTGTGTTTTCATGTATTCCTTTTAACATGTCCAAGGGATTCTCCAAAAGATTAGGCACATTGTATATTTTTACAGTTTGTGGCAATAGCAACACATTAATTACAAAATTTAGCAATAACAACAAGTTCATTGCAAGTGTCCATCTACAGTCATGCTTGTCATGCCACCCCTTTGGCTCAATACCATTGGAGTTTGGGCATTTTAGGGTTAACCTGTGGCTTCCCTTTGCAAAATTCAGTTTTCTCTTTCCTCCTTGTCCTGCAGGATCAAACCCTGATTTCTCTTGCTTAACAGAATTCACTGGCTGATGGGGTGGGCCCTCTTCGCTAACAGCTATTAGCAAGTTCTTCCTTTCCCAGCCAGTCAAGTAATTTGCACTACCCCAGACCAGAGCCAATCCACCAGTTTTCATATTCGCAACTGCTATCATCTCCAAGGCTGGACTCTGTCTTAAAGAGATACCACACAAATTCAAAGAGTCTGCGGGTGAGAGTTTGCTTGCTCTCCCCCGCATCCTCAAGCATTCAGCCATAAAGCTGCTCTGCTCTGACACATCAGTAACCAAATCTGTCCTCAAACCCTGAAGCACAAACTGCTCATTTAAAGAATCAGAAAGGAGACATTCCTGTTCCAACACCATTGTCTCCCCAACAAGTTGGCCCCACACAGCCACTTGGTTATAGGGATGCCTCAATTCCTTAACAACTTTTACTTCCTCTGAGACCTTCTCAAAGCTACCCACACTGGATCTTTTACAAGGAAAGTTAGTGGATCCCTTCACAACAGACAATTTTTGGCTGCTAGGAACTGAAACTTCCTTGATTAAATCACTCTCACACCCTTCAGTTGCAGGGAACTGCTTGCACCGAGTACCATGAGGATTCCTTTCTCCAGGAGCTTTTCTAAGCAGCAATTCACCCCTCACAGAAATTCTGCCCTTACCCTCTTCACCTAGGGCTTGCTCTAAAGGAACACTTTCCTGAGCAACAACAGACTCTGTCTGGGTCTTACTTACATTCAGGATCACCTTTGGCCCATCAGGCAGATTTCTATACAATCCCCTTTCAGGCGAACCCATAGACTTCCTAGATAAAAGGTTAGAAATACTTCCCTTCTCTTTGCCACACACAAGCTTAGGAATTTTTTCCTTTTTGCTACAAGTTGTTAAACTGTCCGTAGGTAACACAACCAAATTACCTTTCGGCTCTCCTTGTGCCCTGGCTAGGGTATCACCCTGATCAGACAGAGTTGTTACACCCTTCTCCAACCACACATGAGCAACAGGCAAAATACAAGCACCAGAATTGTTTGGTCTCTGGGATTTTGCTAAGCCGCTAACTGGATGCAACCTAGTTACGGGGCCATTCTCCCCAGCAGATGCAAACTTAGGACCATTCCCTTCCTGGGCTTTAGTTGAATCCAGAACCAACTCTGAGACAACTAAATGACTCTCAACCATCACAGGCCGAAAGGCACCTTCTGTCTGCTCCACAGACAAAAAAGAGTTGGAGACGCATTTTCCTTTACTAGACATACTGTTTGGGATTTCATTTCCCTTGTCCCAGCACACCGGGCTGTTCACAGACAACTGCTTGGAGACTGGGGTAGCTTCCTCCATAGGCAAGTCAATACCCCTGACAGACACAGGCACATTTCCTTCACTGTCACTATTCTTCGCACAGGAAACAGATAAGGTATAGGGACACTCATCTTCCACCCTCCTTGCCTTCCCAAACTGCTGACTAGATAAAGCCATCAGCTCACAAGACTGCCTAGGCTCATCCAAAATCTCCTTGTTCTCCTCTCCCTTCACTTGATCTAATTCCAGATTTACTTCTGAGACATTAGATAGACATTCAGAAACTTCATTCACAGCCAAACAGCTACTTTCCAAAGACAAAATTTTGGAGAAACCCTCCATAGGCACAACCTTAGGATCAATCCTCTCTTGTGCCTGGTTTGTATTAACTTGACTGACCATAGCTTTAATATCATTTCCAATCATAATATCCTTAGGGATTATGTCTTTTACTCCCACAACCATGGTGCCCTCAAATCCCTTCCATTTCAGGTGGATTTTAGCCAAAGGCACCCTGACAAAATACTTAGATAAGGCTACAACAGTTACATCTTCACCTGGCAAATAATCTTCCTTCCTGACAAGACTTGCTTTAACCAGAGTAATATCTGCTGCGGTGTCCCTCCATGCCATACACCTCACTCCATTCACTTCTGCACTGCTAATAAACTCTGCATTATTTCCCCCATATTTAGCTTTAATGTGAGTTTTAAGGTTAAATCCTTCAGAGACAACAGAAACAGCATTTGCACACAGGGCACCAATGCTGGGCTCTGTGTGGCTTGCCTGTGAGTTTACAACAATAGGGTTAGCATTGGCCGTGGCATTTGGGGTTGCTGGTTTTGGGCTGCCCTTCAGTGTCGGGCAGTCTGGTCTCATGTGGCCCAGCATACCACAGCGATAGCATGTAACCTGCTGGGGATGTGAGTTCCTACCCTCCGGGCCCCCTTGAACTCCTTTAGAAGAGTCAGGTTTATTTTTAAATCCTTCCCTCCTCTTGAACTGGGGAGAATGGTGATCAGTTTTCCCCGGGGTTTTACACCCTTCTCGAGCCCTGTTTTGGGTATGGGCATCCGCAATCTCTGCCGCCCGTAGGACTGACTCAGGGTCCCTGTCACACACAGCTGCTCTCACATTGTCAGGCACAATGTCTAAGAACTGTTCCAAAGTTATTAAATCCAGCAGTTTTTCAAAACTCCCATGAACCTTGGCTCCCATAACCCACTTTTTAACAAAACCCATCAGCTTATGAGCACATTCTACAAAAGTACAATCCTTAGACATTTTAAACTCTCTAAACTTAACTCTGTAAGATTCAGGAGTAACCTTGAATCGCCTTAACACAGAATCCTTAAACCGCTCATAATTTAAGGCTTCTTGTTCCCCCAAGTCATTAAATACCTCCCTGGCTTTTCCAGTCAGTCTGGTCAGCAGGACAGGCATTCGCTGACCCTCAGGGATCTGGTACAGATTGCAGAGGCGTTCAAAGGTAGACAAAAACTCCTCTATATCCTCAGTATCATTGTAAATGGGACACATCCTTTCCCAGTTTTTCTCATGGCGGGGGGGAAGTGGAGTACCAGGTGGGGATGACTTTCTCCGCTCTTCCATTACTTGGAGCTGAAGTCTGGCCGTCTCCTGTTCCATCTTGTGAGTCTCCTGTTCCATCCTGTGAGTCTCCTGTTCCGCAGCGAGCAGCTCTAGACGCCCCTTACGAGCTCTCTCTTCTAACTCTGCTATTTTGTGCTTCTCCAGCAATCGAAGATCTGCTAGCTTCTGTTCATGCTCAAATTGCAGTTTACTTGTCACCCTTTGCATCCTAATTTTTTCTGCATCTTCTGCAGCCTCAGGTAAGGGCTGTGCTCTTGCCCCCTGATCACTGGCTATTAGCAGATTTCTCAATTCTTCCTTTGTAGCTTTCTTTCTAAAGCTTATCCTCTTTTCTGAACACAAATTTTCCAGGGCTTTTTTCCCAAGTCCCTCATATGCTCTTTGCTCAGCCATTGCAGCAGCTCTTTAACCAACAAAACTCTCAATCCCAAAATTCAAATTTGGATAGCGTGGGGTTCTGACCCAAAGCTTAATTGACCTGGTTCTGTGGATCCAAGCACGACTACGCCACTGTGACAATGCGGTTCTGGCGGAACCCAACTGAGAGTGCCAACTCAGGACAAATTGCTCAAATAGGGCAGTTACAGCCCAAGGCTGGGGTTTTTTCCACCTCTAAGGCAAACCAAACCAGCCAGACTAAGAGGACTCCAGTCTCACCCCACTGGCTAACTGCAAGTCTCACAAGCAATCTCCTTAGACACTCCAGTTTCCCAGTATTACCACCAGTACCACTCGTTATGGGGACAAATGGTTATGAAAACCAATACCCCAGTAAAAGAAAAAGGTTCTCCTGATCCCAAAGGACCAAGCCCCAGACCCAGGTCAATATACAAGTCAGATCTTACCCACAAATCACGCTGTTGCC
The DNA here is from genome assembly GCF_011386835.1 of Chrysemys picta bellii. Classification (NCBI taxonomy): domain Eukaryota; kingdom Metazoa; phylum Chordata; order Testudines; family Emydidae; genus Chrysemys; species Chrysemys picta. Next base: position 1,154 of record NW_027055192.1, on the reverse strand, counting down.
AATCCTTTAGAATCTAAGATCTAAAGGTTTATTCATAAAAGGAAAAAGATAGAGATGAGAGTTAGAACTGGTTAAATGGAATCAATTACATACAGTAATGGCAAAGTTCTTGGTTCAGGCTTGCAGCAGCGATGGAATAAACTGCAGGTTCAAATCAAGTCTCTGGAATACATCCCCAGCTGGGATGGGTCCTCAGTCCTTTGTTCAAAGCTTCAGCTTGTAGCGAAGTTCCTCCAGAGGTATGAAGCAGGATTGAAGACCAGGTGGAGATCAGGCATCAGCCTTATATAGTCTTTCCCAGGTGTTCTTACTGTGGAAAATTACAGCAACATGGAGTCTGGAGTCACATGGGCCAGTCCCTGCATACTTTGCTGAGGTACAAGGCGTATCTGCCTTCTCTCAATGGGTCCATTGTATAGCTGATGGTCCTTAATGGGCCATCAAGCAGGCTAGGCAGAGCTAATCTCAGCTTGTCTGGGATGTCACCCAGAAGCATAGCATAAGTTTGCCATACAGACAGTATAGAGCCAATATTCATAACTTCAACTACAACACTGATACACACATATAGACAGCATAATCATAACCAGTAAACCATAACCTTGTCCTAGACACCCCATTTGACCCCCTTTATACAAGATCTGGGTGCCACTACAGGACCTTGGTTGCAACAATGATCTATATGGTCCCAGTTTATGTCAATAACGTCACAGGGGGTGACACAGGCACTAACATGTGCATGGGAGTTTGAGCAACAGGGCAGAGGCCTGTGTGGGGCAAGGAGGGCAGGGATTTGGGAAGCAAGAGCAGAGGATCAAACCCTTTCTTAATGTGGGTCGGGATGATCCCCATTTCAAAGACAGAGGAAGTGAGGCACCAGGTGGGAGAGTGACCTGGCCAGGATCACGTTACCGCTCAGTGGCAGGACTGCAAACAACCCGTTCCCTGATCTCCTCACTGGACCCTGCTGCCCCTCCTGTATGACCCCTCCAGCCATCCTCGCCCACAGGCCATCCCCACCACTCTCCAATACCAGGCTGTTTCCACAGTGGAAGCAGGCTTGTAACAGAGTTCACTCACCGATAGGTGCCCCTTCCTTCAAGGCCTGGGGTCACAGATTTCTTGGGCTAGCACGCCCGCCAGCAGGTTTTGGG
>NW_027055191.1:0-8376 GCF_011386835.1 Chrysemys picta bellii | reverse complement strand
CGAGCAGCCTCAGCAAACAAACAGGGCGGCTAACAGGGGAGTTTGAGAGGGAGTTCTCATTGGAGGAGAAGGTACCTGTATTTGCATCTGGCCTTGTTGTTCTTGTTTGTAGGGGCCGGCAGGGGCTGGGGGCTGGGAAGGACGCCGAGCCCTGAGTAGGGGGCGGAGCTTGGCTGATCAAGGGGCCCATAAAAGCGGCGGCCCAGCCAGGCAGCGGTACAGCTGCGAGCAGCGGCAGCAAACAGGGCGGCTAACAGGGGAGTTTGAGAGGGAGTTCTCATTGGAGGATAAGGTACCTGTATTTGCATCTGTCCTTGTTGTTCTTGTTTGTAGGGGCTGGGTGCTGGGAAGGACGCCGAGCCCTGAGTAGGGGGCGGAGCTTGGCTGATCAAGGGGCCCATAAAAGCGGCCGCCCAGCCAGGCACCGGTACAGCTGCGAGCAGCGGCAGCAAACAGGGCGGCTAACAGGGGAGTTTGAGACGGAGTTCTCATTGGAGGAGAAGGTACCTGTATTTGCATTTGTCCTTGTTGTTCTTGTTTGTAGGGGCTGGGTGCTGGGAAGGACGCCGAGCCCTGAGTAGGGGGCGGAGCTTGGCTGATCAAGGGGCCCATAAAAGCGGCCGCCCAGCCAGGCAGCGGTACAGCTGCGAGCAGCGGCAGCAAACAGGGCGGCTAACAGGAGAGTTTGAGACGGAGTTCTCATTGGAGGAGAAGGTACCTGTATTTGCATCTGTCCTTGTTGTTCTTGTTTGTAGGGGCTGGGTGCTGGGAAGGAAGTCGAGCCCTGAGTAGGGGGCGGAGCTTGGCTGATCAAGGGGCCCATAAAAGCGGCCGCCCAGCCAGGCAGCGGTACAGCTGCGAGCAGCGGTGGCTACCAGGGGAGTTTGAGAGGGAGTTCTCATTGGAGGAGAAGGTACCTGTATTTGCATCTGTCCTTGTTGTTCTTGTTTGTAGGGGCTGGGTGCTGGGGGCTGGGAAGGACGCCGAGCCCTGAGTAGGGGGCGGAGCTTGGCTGATCAAGGGGCCCATAAAAGCGGCCGCCCAGCCAGGCAGCGGTACAGCTGCGAGCAGCGGCAGCAAACAAACAGGGGGCCTAACAGGGGAGTTTGAGAGGGAGGAGAAGGTACCTGTATATACCTCTGTCCTTGTTGTTCTTGTTTGTAGGGGCCGGCAGGGGCTGGGGGCTGGGAAGGACGCCGAGCCCTGAGTAGGGGGCGGAGCTTGGCTGATCAAGGGGCCCATAAAAGCGGCCGCCCAGCCAGGCAGCGGTACAGCTGCGAGCAGCGACAGCAAACAAACAGGGCGGCTAACAGGGGAGTTTGAGAGGGAGGAGAAGGTACCTGTATTTGCCTCTGTCCTTGTTGTTCTTGTTTCTAGGGGCCGGCAGGGGCTGGGTGCTGGGAAGGACGCCGAGCCCTGAGTAGGGGGCGGAGCTTGGCTGATCAAGGGGCCCATAAAAGCGGCCGCCCAGCCAGGCAGCGGTACAGCTGCGAGCAGCGGCAGCAAACAAACAGGGCGGCTAACAGGGGAGTTTGAGAGGGAGGAGAAGGTACCTGTATTTGCCTCTGTCCTTGTTGTTCTTGTTTGTAGGGGCCGGCAGGGGCTGGGGGCTGGGAAGGACGCCGAGCCCTGAGTAGGGGGCGGAGCTTGGCTGATCAAGGGGCCCATAAAAGCGGCCGCCCAGCCAGGCAGCGGTAGAGCTGCGAGCAGCGGCAGCAAACAGGGCGGCTAACAGGGGAGTTTGAGAGGGAGTTCTCATTGGAGGAGAAGGTACCTGTACTTGCATCTGTCCTTGTTGTTCTTGTTTGTAGGGGCCGGCAGGGGCTGGGGGCTGGGAAGGACGCCGAGCCCTGAGTAGGGGGCGGAGCTTGGCTGATCAAGGGGCCCATAAAAGCGGCCGCCCAGCCAGGCAGCGGTACAGCTGCGAGCAGCGACAGCAAACAAACAGGGCGGCTAACAGGGGAGTTTGAGAGGGAGGAGAAGGTACCTGTATTTGCCTCTGTCCTTGTTGTTCTTGTTTCTAGGGGCCGGCAGGGGCTGGGTGCTGGGAAGGACGCCGAGCCCTGAGTAGGGGGCGGAGCTTGGCTGATCAAGGGGCCCATAAAAGCGGCCGCCCAGCCAGGCAGCGGTACAGCTGCGAGCAGCGGCAGCAAACAAACAGGGCGGCTAACAGGGGAGTTTGAGAGGGAGGAGAAGGTACCTGTATTTGCCTCTGTCCTTGTTGTTCTTGTTTGTAGGGGCCGGCAGGGGCTGGGGGCTGGGAAGGACGCCGAGCCCTGAGTAGGGGGCGGAGCTTGGCTGATCAAGGGGCCCATAAAAGCGGCCGCCCAGCCAGGCAGCGGTACAGCTGCGAGCAGCGGCAGCAAACAGGGGGGCTAACAGGGGAGTTTGAGAGGGAGTTCTCATTGGAGGAGAAGGTACCTGTACTTGCATCTGTCCTTGTTGCTCTTGTTTGTAGGGGCCGGCAGGGGCTGCGTGCTGGGAAGGACGCCGAGCCCTGAGTAGGGGGCGGAGCTTGGCTGATCAAGGGGCCCATAAAAGCGGCCGCCCAGCCAGGCAGCAGTACAGCTGCGAGCAGCGGCAGCAAACAGGGCGGCTAACAGGGGAGTTTGAGAGGGAGTTCTCATTGAAGGAGAAGGTACCTGTATTTGCATCTGTCCTTGTTGTTCTTGTTTGTAGGGGCTGGGTGCTGGGAAGGACGCCGAGCCCTGAGTAGGGGGCGGAGCTTGGCTGATCAAGGGGCCCATAAAAGCGGCCGCCCAGCCAGGCAGCGGTACAGCTGCGAGCAGCGGCAGCAAACAGGGCCGCTAACAGGGGAGTTTGAGAGGGAGTTCTCATTGGACGAGAAGGTACCTGTATTTGCATCTGTCCTTGTTGTTCTTGTTTGTAGGGGCTGGGTGCTGGGAAGGACGCCGAGCCCTGAGTAGGGGGCGGAGCTTGGCTGATCAAGGGGCCCATAAAAGCGGACGCCCAGCCAGGCAGCGGTACAGCTGCGAGCAGCGGCGGCTAACAGGGGAGTTTGAGAGGGAGTTCTCATTGGAGGAGAAGGTACCTGTATTTGTATCTGTCCTTGTTGTTCTTGTTTGTAGTGGCTGGGTGCTGGGAAGGACGCCGAGCCCTGAGTAGGGGGCGGAGCTTGGCTGATCAAGGGGCCCATAAAAGCGGACGCCCAGCCAGGCAGCTGTACAGCTGCGAGCAGCGGCAGCAAACAGGGCGGCTAACAGGAGAGTTTGAGACGGAGTTCTCATTGGAGGAGAAGGTACCTGTATTTGCATCTGTCCTTGTTGTTCTTGTTTGTAGGGGCTGGGTGCTGGGAAGGACGCCGAGCCCTGAGTAGGGGGCGGAGCTTGGCTGATCAAGGGGCCCATAAAAGCGGCCGCCCAGCCAGGCAGCGGTACAGCTGCGAGCAGCGGCAGCAAACAGGGCGGCTAACAGGAGAGTTTGAGAGGGAGTTCTCATTGGAGGAGAAGGTACCTGTATTTGCATCTGTCCTTGTTGTTCTTGTTTGTAGGGGCTCGGTGCTGGGAAGGACGCCGAGCCCTGAGTAGGGGGCGGAGCTTGGCTGATCAAGGGGCCCATAAAAGCGGACGCCCAGCCAGGCAGCGGTACAGCTGCGAGCAGCGGCGGCTAACAGGGGAGTTTGAGAGGGAGTTCTCATTGGAGGAGAAGGTACCTGTATTTGCATCTGTCCTTGTTGTTCTTGTTTGTAGGGGCTGGGTGCTGGGAAGGACGCCGAGCCCTGAGTAGGGGGCGGAGCTTGGCTGATCAAGGGGCCCATAAAAGCGGCCGCCCAGCCAGGCAGCGGTACAGCTGCGAGCAGCCGCAGGAAACAGGGCGGCTAACAGGGGAGTTTGAGAGGGAGTTCTCATTGGAGGAGAAGGTACCTGTATTTGCATCTCTCCTTGTTGTTCTTGTTTGTAGGGGCCGGGTGCTGGGAAGGACGCCGAGCCCTGAGTAGGGGGCGGAGCTTGGCTGATCAAGGGGCCCATAAAAGCGACCGCCCAGCCAGGCAGCGGTACAGCTGCGAGCAGCGGCAGCAAACAAACAGGGCGGCTAACAGGGGAGTTTGAGAGGGAGTTCTCATTGGAGGAGAAGGTACCTGTATTTGCATCTGTCCTTGTTGTTCTTGTTTGTAGGGGCCGGCAGGGGCTGGGAAGGACGCCGAGCCCTGAGTAGGGGGCGGAGCTTGGCTGATCAAGGGGCCCATAAAAGCGGCCGCCCAGCCAGGCAGCAGTACAGCTGCGAGCAGCGGCAGCAAACAAACAGGGCGGCTAACAGGGGAGTTTGAGAGGGAGTTCTCAGGGTACATCTACACTACAGCGGGGAGTCGGTTTAAGATACGCAAATTCAGCAACGTGAATAGCGTAGCTGAATTCGACGTATTACAGCCGACTTACCCCGTTGTGAAGACGGCGGCAAAATCGACTTCTGCCGCTTTTTGTCGGCGGCGCTTACTACCACCTCCGCTGGTGGAGTTAGAGCGCCGATTCGGGGATCGATTGTCACGTCCCCACGGGACGCGATAAATCGATTCCCGAGAGGTCGATTTCTACCCGCCGATTCAGGCGGGTAGTATAGACCAGGCCTCATTGGAGGAGAAGGTACCTGTATTTGCATCTGTCCTTGTTGTTCTTGTTTGTAGGGGCCGGCAGGGGCTGGGGGCTGGGAAGGACGCCGAGCCCTGAGTAGGGGGCGGAGCTTGGCTGATCAAGGGGCCCATAAAAGCGGCCGCCCAGCCAGGCAGCGGTACAGCTGCGAGCAGCGACAGCAAACAAACAGGGCGGCTAACAGGGGAGTTTGAGAGGGAGGAGAAGGTACCTGTATTTGCCTCTGTCCTTGTTGTTCTTGTTTCTAGGGGCCGGCAGGGGCTGGGTGCTGGGAAGGACGCCGAGCCCTGAGTAGGGGGCGGAGCTTGGCTGATCAAGGGGCCCATAAAAGCGGCCGCCCAGCCAGGCAGCGGTACAGCTGCGAGCAGCGGCAGCAAACAAACAGGGCGGCTAACAGGGGAGTTTGAGAGGGAGGAGAAGGTACCTGTATTTGCCTCTGTCCTTGTTGTTCTTGTTTGTAGGGGCCGGCAGGGGCTGGGGGCTGGGAAGGACGCCGAGCCCTGAGTAGGGGGCGGAGCTTGGCTGATCAAGGGGCCCATAAAAGCGGCCGCCCAGCCAGGCAGCGGTACAGCTGCGAGCAGCGGCAGCAAACAGGGGGGCTAACAGGGGAGTTTGAGAGGGAGTTCTCATTGGAGGAGAAGGTACCTGTACTTGCATCTGTCCTTGTTGCTCTTGTTTGTAGGGGCCGGCAGGGGCTGCGTGCTGGGAAGGACGCCGAGCCCTGAGTAGGGGGCGGAGCTTGGCTGATCAAGGGGCCCATAAAAGCGGCCGCCCAGCCAGGCAGCAGTACAGCTGCGAGCAGCGGCAGCAAACAGGGCGGCTAACAGGGGAGTTTGAGAGGGAGTTCTCATTGAAGGAGAAGGTACCTGTATTTGCATCTGTCCTTGTTGTTCTTGTTTGTAGGGGCTGGGTGCTGGGAAGGACGCCGAGCCCTGAGTAGGGGGCGGAGCTTGGCTGATCAAGGGGCCCATAAAAGCGGCCGCCCAGCCAGGCAGCGGTACAGCTGCGAGCAGCGGCAGCAAACAGGGCCGCTAACAGGGGAGTTTGAGAGGGAGTTCTCATTGGACGAGAAGGTACCTGTATTTGCATCTGTCCTTGTTGTTCTTGTTTGTAGGGGCTGGGTGCTGGGAAGGACGCCGAGCCCTGAGTAGGGGGCGGAGCTTGGCTGATCAAGGGGCCCATAAAAGCGGACGCCCAGCCAGGCAGCGGAACAGCTGCGAGCAGGGGCGGCTAACAGGGGAGTTTGAGAGGGAGTTCTCATTGGAGGAGAAGGTACCTGTATTTGTATCTGTCCTTGTTGTTCTTGTTTGTAGTGGCTGGGTGCTGGGAAGGACGCCGAGCCCTGAGTAGGGGGCGGAGCTTGGCTGATCAAGGGGCCCATAAAAGCGGACGCCCAGCCAGGCAGCTGTACAGCTGCGAGCAGCGGCAGCAAACAGGGCGGCTAACAGGAGAGTTTGAGACGGAGTTCTCATTGGAGGAGAAGGTACCTGTATTTGCATCTGTCCTTGTTGTTCTTGTTTGTAGGGGCTGGGTGCTGGGAAGGACGCCGAGCCCTGAGTAGGGGGCGGAGCTTGGCTGATCAAGGGGCCCATAAAAGCGGCCGCCCAGCCAGGCAGCGGTACAGCTGCGAGCAGCGGCAGCAAACAGGGCGGCTAACAGGAGAGTTTGAGAGGGAGTTCTCATTGGAGGAGAAGGTACCTGTATTTGCATCTGTCCTTGTTGTTCTTGTTTGTAGGGGCTCGGTGCTGGGAAGGACGCCGAGCCCTGAGTAGGGGGCGGAGCTTGGCTGATCAAGGGGCCCATAAAAGCGGACGCCCAGCCAGGCAGCGGTACAGCTGCGAGCAGCGGCGGCTAACAGGGGAGTTTGAGAGGGAGTTCTCATTGGAGGAGAAGGTACCTGTATTTGCATCTGTCCTTGTTGTTCTTGTTTGTAGGGGCTGGGTGCTGGGAAGGACGCCGAGCCCTGAGTAGGGGGCGGAGCTTGGCTGATCAAGGGGCCCATAAAAGCGGCCGCCCAGCCAGGCAGCGGTACAGCTGCGAGCAGCCGCAGGAAACAGGGCGGCTAACAGGGGAGTTTGAGAGGGAGTTCTCATTGGAGGAGAAGGTACCTGTATTTGCATCTGTCCTTGTTGTTCTTGTTTGTAGGGGCCGGGTGCTGGGAAGGACGCCGAGCCCTGAGTAGGGGGCGGAGCTTGGCTGATCAAGGGGCCCATAAAAGCGACCGCCCAGCCAGGCAGCGGTACAGCTGCGAGCAGCGGCAGCAAACAAACAGGGCGGCTAACAGGGGAGTTTGAGAGGGAGTTCTCATTGGAGGAGAAGGTACCTGTATTTGCATCTGTCCTTGTTGTTCTTGTTTGTAGGGGCCGGCAGGGGCTGGGAAGGACGCCGAGCCCTGAGTAGGGGGCGGAGCTTGGCTGATCAAGGGGCCCATAAAAGCGGCCGCCCAGCCAGGCAGCAGTACAGCTGCGAGCAGCGGCAGCAAACAAACAGGGCGGCTAACAGGGGAGTTTGAGAGGGAGTTCTCAGGGTACATCTACACTACAGCGGGGAGTCGGTTTAAGATACGCAAATTCAGCAACGTGAATAGCGTAGCTGAATTCGACGTATTACAGCCGACTTACCCCGTTGTGAAGACGGCGGCAAAATCGACTTCTGCCGCTTTTTGTCGGCGGCGCTTACTACCACCTCCGCTGGTGGAGTTAGAGCGCCGATTCGGGGATCGATTGTCACGTCCCCACGGGACGCGATAAATCGATTCCCGAGAGGTCGATTTCTACCCGCCGATTCAGGCGGGTAGTATAGACCAGGCCTCATTGGAGGAGAAGGTACCTGTATTTGCATCTGTCCTTGTTGTTCTTGTTTGTAGGGGCCGGCAGGGGCTGGGGGCTGGGAAGGACGCCGAGCCCTGAGTAGGGGGCGGAGCTTGGCTGATCAAGGGGCCCATAAAAGCGGCCGCCCAGCCAGGCAGCGGTACAGCTGCGAGCAGCGGCAGCAAACAGGGCGGCTAACAGGGGAGTTTGAGAGGGAGTTCTCATTGGAGGAGAAGGTACCTGTATTTGCATCTGTCCTTGTTGTTCTTGTTTGTAGGGGCCGGCAGGGGCTGGGGGCTGGGAAGGACGCCGAGCCCTGAGTAGGGGGCGGAGCTTGGCTGATCAAGGGGCCCATAAAAGCGGCCGCCCAGCCAGGCAGCGGTACAGCTGCGAGCAGCGGCAGCAAACAGGGCGGCTAACAGGGGAGTTTGAGAGGGAGTTCTCATTGGAGGAGAAGGTACCTGTATTTGCATTTGTCCTTGTTGTTCTTGTTTGTAGGGGCTGGGTGCTGGGAAGGACACCGAGCCCTGAGTAGGGGGCGGAGCTTGGCTGATCAAGGGGCCCATAAAAGCGGCCGCCCAGCCAGGCAGCGGTACAGCTGCGAGCAGCGGCAGCAAACAGGGCGGCTAACAGGAGAGTTTGAGACGGAGTTCTCATTGGAGGAGAAGGTACCTGTATTTGCATCTGTCCTTGTTGTTCTTGTTTGTAGGGGCTGGGTGCTGGGAAGGAAGTCGAGCCCTGAGTAGGGGGCGGAGCTTGGCTGATCAAGGGGCCCATAAAAGCGGCCGCCCAGCCAGGCAGCGGTACAGCTGCGAGCAGCAGCGGCTAACAGGGGAGTTTGAGAGGGAGTTCTCATTGGAGGAGAAGGTACCTGTATTTGCATCTGTCCTTGTTGTTCTTGTTTGTAGGGGCTGGATGCTGGGAAGGACGCCGAGCCCTGAGTAGGGGGCGGAGCTTGG
>NW_027055190.1:0-8390 GCF_011386835.1 Chrysemys picta bellii | reverse complement strand
GTCCCAGCGCTGACCCCTGCCCTGCAGGTGGGGACCCTGCTGTTTGCCTGGCCGAGCCCCCCTCTCTGCCGCTGCCTCTGTCTCTGCGCTCGCAGGCTCAGCCTGTGCCAGGGCCAATGCGGCGCTGCTGGGGCCGCTCCTTCCCTCGGCACCTGGATTCTCTGTGTCTGGGGCAAATGGCTGGGCAAGGGATCTGCTCAGAGACACAAGCCCTGTGCTGCACCCAGAGGGTAGAGACCAGGCAGGGCCATGCAGCAAAGTGCCACCACGCAAGTGCAGGGCAGGGGTCAGCGCTGGGACAACAGGCTGGGCTGGGTCAGGGGCTGGGAGCTCTGGCAGTGAGCGCAGTACCAGCACCAATCAGGGCCGGCTCTAGGTTTTTTGCCGCCCCCCGTCCCAGCCCTAGGCTCCTTGCCGCACCCCCCGCTGCCCCACCCTTTCCTTCCACCCACCCACCAGTCTCCGACCGGTCAGTGCCACTCGACTGCCCGCGCTCTGATCCCTGGGACCTGCGTCCAGCAGCTCGGGGGAGTCACTGGGTGAATATGTGGGGGAGTAACCAGGCCTCCCTGCACCTCAGGGTCCCCGTGTGCAATGGGGAAGGCCCCGCGCTGTCACACAGCCCTTAGGGGCTGGGCAGTGAGTGTTATTATTGGTATCATGCCCACGAGTGCACCAGGCGCTGCAGAGACAGAACAAGCGGTTGCCGGCCCCAGAGGGCGCCCGGTCTGAGTGCGGACCAGGCCCCGCAAATGCTGAGGTGGTGCCAGGATCCCAGTGCACCCTGGGGCCTGTCTGGCTGGATCGGACAGTATTGTAGTGACCCTGATGGTGCCGTGCTGGGCCCTGGGCCACCCCAGTTCAGCATCCAGCCATCAGGGGGCTCAGGACCCCCAGGGTGGGGCAGGGGGAGCAGGCTCAGAGACAGCCACAGGTTTCAGGGAAGAGGGAACCACCGGGGAGCTGGGACAAGGAGGCCAGGAGTCAGGCGGGAGGCACCACCCTGTGCTCAGCTGCTCCAGGTTCACACTCAGGGACGCAGGCTCCATTGGGCCCACGCAGACAGACCGGAGAGAGGGAGGTTTTGTCCGCATGGGGAACGGGCAGCGGTTCTGTTAAATGGGGGGCACTTGTGCAGACTCATCATGGTGTGGCACCCCCAAGCTCCTCCTCAGCTGGCTCTGGGTGGCCCTGCCTCAGTTTACCCTCTTCAGCACTCCTTAAACTGCTCCACACAGTCCAAAAGCTCTGAGACAAATGTCCCCTGCTGGGGTCCACTCTGAGTTCAATTAAACCCCAAAATAAAATCTTTTCCTTCACGCTGCTCCAGCCTCTGGCTCGAACTCAAGGCCCTCACTCTCCTTGAGTCAGGAGCCCCCATCCCTCCTTCCCAGAGCTGGGTTCAGGTCAGACTGTACCTCTATTCCCTGCAGCCCTCACGTGCAGGGCTCTGTCTTCATTCAGCTGCTGTTTCTATCAGTGTCATCTCTGGCAGCTCCTCTCCCTTAGGGGAGCTTCTCTCTCTAGGAGCACCCCTTCCAGGGTCTTTGCTCTGGGAGCTCTCCTGGGATCGGATCTCCTCTTCTCTCCTCTCCTCAGCGGCTTCCTGTCTTTAGGACCCTTCAGCTGAGCCCAGGTAACCCTTTATCAGGCTCATTAGCTGTTTAGCTGCCAACCAGCCACCTAGGGATTTCATTACTTCCAGGGTGGGGCTGGATTGGCTGGTTCTCCCTTACAGGAGCCTGTCATAGGTAGGCTGGGCCCTGACTCCCCCTAAAGGGCCGGCCCCATGACCTCCCTTCCCCTGGTCTACCCAAAGCCGACCTCTTCCTAAAGGCAGGCTTGACCATAGCTAACACTCGGTTGTGTTCTCCAGCCAGGGGGCACTTCCTGGCCAGCTGCCACAAGGAAACCTACAAGGCCCTTGGCCATATTTTTATTCTTGTCACTGAATTGTGAAAAAATGAAGAGACCAGGAGTTGTGTTCCCCACAGTCCTGTGTAGTTCATGTGGTGGGCAAAATCCCCCCTAGTCTTCAGCCTGGCGTAGTTCAGAACAGCTTGTACTCTGTAAGTCAGAGTCTCCTCTGGCCGTAGCAGAGGTAGGCAATAGCACCTGGCTTCCACCATTGCCCTCTGTGACGTTATTGATATAATCTGGGACCATATAGATCATTGTTGCAACCAAGGTCCTGTAGTGGCATGCAAATCTTGTATAAAGGGGGTCAAATGGGGTGTCTAAGACAAGGTTATGGTTTACTGGTTATGATTATGCTGTCTATATGTGTGTATCACTTTTGTAGTTGAAGTTATGAATATTGGCTCTATACTGTCTGTATTTCAAACTTATGCTATGCTGCTGGGTGACATCCCAGACAAACTGGTGTTAGCTCTGCCTAGCCTGCTTGATGGCCCATTAAGGACCATCAGCTATACAATGGACCCATTGAGAGAAGGCAGATACGCCTTGTAACTCAGCAAAGTATGCAGGGACTGGCCCATGTGACTCCAGACTCCATTTTGTTGTAATTTTCCACAGTAAGAACAAAGAGGTGTTCTTACACCTGGAAAAGACTATATAAGGCTGATGCCTCATCTCCATCTTGTCTTCAATCCTGCTTCTTACCTCTGGAGGGACTTTGCTACAAACTGAAGCTTTGAACAAAGGACTGAGGACCCATCCCAGCGGGGGATGTATTCCAGAGACTTGATTTGAACCTGCAGTTTATTCCATCGCTGCTGCAAGCCTGAACCAAGATCTTTGCCATTACTGTATGTAATTGATTCCATTTAACCAATTCTAACTCTCATCTCTATCTTTTTCCTTTTATGAATAAACCTTTAGATTTTAGATTCTAAAGGATTGGCAACAGCGTGATTTGTGGGTAAGATCTGATTTGTATATTGACCTGGGTCTGGGGCTTGGTCCTTTGGGATCAGGAGAACCTTTTTCTTTTACTGGGGTATTGGTTTTCATAACCATTTGTCCCCATAACGAGTGGTACTGGTGGTAATACTGGGAAACTGGAGTGTCTAAGGAGATTGCTTGTGAGACTTGCAGTTAGCCAGTGGGGTGAGACTGAAGTCCTCTTAGTCTGGCTGGTTTGGTTTGCCTTAGAGGTGGAAAAAACCCCAGCCTTGGGCTGTAACTGCCCTGTTTGAGCAATTTGTCCTGAGTTGGCACTCTCAGTTGGGTTCCGCCAGAACCGCATTGTCACACCCTCATCCTGCTGTGGCAGATACGCACTGTCTACAGAGCTTCCCTCTCAGCCAGATACACACCAGGTGTGTCCATCACAAGGCCCTGTAATGCTCTGCTAGGTCTGGCTGGAGTCTGTTACACACAGCGCCACCTCGTGGCTGCACAGTACAATACAGGTTAGCGTTCCCCCGAGAATTGGTAACTGGCCTCAGGCTGCCACAAGGTCAGGGCCGGCTCCAGGCACCAGCCGACCAAGCATGTGCTTGGGGCGGCACCTCCAGAAGAGGCGGCCTATCTTGGGGTGGCAGGGGGGCGCTCGGAGTTTTTTGTTCTTCTTTCAGCGGCGCAGCACGGGGGTGGCGGGGGCTTCGGCGGCACTGGGGGGGGCGGGGGTTGGCGCAGCGCGGCTCTCGGGGTTTGGGCAGCCCGGCCTGGCGCTGGGGGAGGTGGAGGTTTTGGCGGCCCGGCGCAGGGAGGGGGGGGGGGTTTGGCAGCCCAGCACAGTGCGGCGTGGCGCTGGGGAGGGGGGCGGGGGGTTCGGCGGCCCAGTGCGGCACGGCGCTTGCGGGGGCAGGGGTTTCGGCTGCGGTGCTCTTTTTTTTTTGCCTGGGGCGGCAAAGAAGTTAGAGCCGGCCCTGCACAAGGTGCCTGCAACAGCTGCCTCCCAGGACACACTCACCCTCCCGCCCCCCTTGGGAGTGACATTTGTCTTTCACTCAGATAGCTCCTTATTAGCATCTCTAATTACTGCTGAGCACAGCTTTTATTCCTGCAGCCTTGAGTAAATGAACTCTGGGAGCCCATTTCAGATCCAATTCTGTCCACACGACAGGATGGACTTCGTTTTAGCCTCGGTCTGGTGAATCAGACTAGAATAGGGACTAACTGAAGCAGAGCAAAGGCCATTTACTGAAGTAGCATTACCTCTGTTGCTGGTGTTGTATGGGTCACTGTGAATCAGACAGCTGCTGCCTGGTTTAGTTGCTATGGGAGCTGCTGTTTCTCTAGTGACTTGAGAACTTTGAGCAAATATCCCCCTGACCTATCCTCATCAGCTTCCTGTCCATGGAACTGAGGGCCAAGAATTGTCAGTTAAAGGCAAGGCAGATCTCACTGTTGGGGCCTCAGCAGGGGACACCCCTTTGTGGTCACTGATATGGTCCAGTTTGGGAGTAGATTTTTGTAGACTGGAATCCGATGGCGATTCTATGTGCGTAATCAAACATCAGGGTGAGATGAAGATCGTGCTGAATTACACACTAACACCAATGTATCAATTTCATCTTCTGTGACTGATACAACAGTGCCCTTGGAGGATCTGAATATCCTGTTGTCTAATTACAAAGGCATCTTAATTATAGGACTTACCACCAAGCTGGGATGGGCTCATTTGACAGCACTATATCGATACATCAAGATGTACACCCCATAAACAGAGACCCTCTTGCACAGCTGTGCCAAGACAGTAGAAAACCTGTTACAGGTCAAAAAGAGAGTGATTTGGCCATCTCATGGACATCACCAGTTTTTCTAGTCACAAGGGAAGATAAAGTACACTGCTTTTGTGGGGTTATTAGACAGCTAAATACTATTACAAAAAACATACACCGCCAATCCTACAGATTGATGATGTTCTGGACCAATTTGGGGGTGCTCAGGAATCCATTACTCTGGATTTGCCCAGTGGATATTGCCAGGTTCTCTTACGGAAGTTCTGCATAAAGATAACCTTCACTATTGGGCTGCGTCATTATAGTTCAGTTCAGCTTTTTGGGATGACCCAGGGGCCTGCTGCCTCTCCGAGATTAATGACTTAAGCAGATGTTTCTTCTACTTGGATGGTATCATTGTGTACACCATCCAGCTGGATGGAGCATCCGCAATGTCTATGAGCAGCATAGGAATGTCGACAGTTAGAACCAATGAGGCCACCATCTTCAGGGGAAGTTCTGAGTGGCAGTTGGGCCCAGAGTTTTGCAGGTATTTATGTGCCTAACTCCCTGACTGAGTAAAGGTCAGAGTAAAGGTTAATCCATACTGGTTAACCACCTGCTCATAGGGAAAAGCAGGAATTTATGCCCCATTTTAGACAAAACCTTAACCTTAACTGGAGTCGCCACCAGGCACCTCCATAATACTTTATGTCGCTTATATGGTTAACAACCCTTGGTCCTTCCTTTATTACCCGCCCGTGTTCATGGCAACAATGACATAAGTGCTGCAGTGTGACCTCACAATGCTGTGATTTGAACACTGGGTCAGTTGGCCCTCAGTGTCAGTTGCTTTTACTTGGACAGAAGGAGAGGCTGGGTATTGTACTGGCTAAAGTCGATTTCAGATCCAAGATCTAATCTATTACGGAGGGGAAAAAAGTAAGTGGGCTTTCTTACTCCCCATGGCTGTCCTACCTCTGACCAACAGAGACCCTCTTTGCTTAAATTCTGTTTGAAAAGGGTCACCAAATTAAATTCGTTTTTTTGGCCCAGAACCTCAAAGGTATTTAGGCACTTAACTCCCACTGAAATCCATGGGAGTTAGGAGCCTAAATACCTTTGAGAATCTGTCCTTTGTTCCATTTTATGTCTCTCTCGCTCTGGCATGAAAAGTGCCATCCTAACAGAATCCAGGAGGGAATCCAGCTGTCTGATCAGGGGCTACTTGTGCCCTACCTCTCTCTTACACTCAATTCTTTAGTTCAGCTGTAAAAATTGTGGCAGATAGGGAATAACTCCAGAGTTGATAAGGCTGCATGGTAAGGTTATATTTCATTAACCCAGCAGGGACTTCCGGAGATCACTGAGATCCCTAGAAAGACTTGCCCCCTCTGGGAGTCTCTTCTGCTGATCCCTCTCTGGGACCCTGTTCTAGGATCTCACACAGGGCCCTTGTCCCTGAAGTGGAGAATGAAAGGAAGTGGGTTCTGTTCCAGGCCTCCATTCATCTGTAGACGAGCTCCATACGCACAGACCCCAGAGGACACAATCAGGGGAGTCGCCCACTAACTTCAGTGGGCTTGGATCAGGCCCAGATATAGGCCCAATAAAAAGATGGCTCCTGCTGTCCCTGCAGCAGAGTGTGGAAAGGAGAGGCTCTTTGCTGTGGCATTATTTCCTCCAGGTGCAGAATGGACAGTAGGGGATTTCCACTTCAGTTCCTGGAGATTTAGGGAAGCTGATCCCCATTCTGTGGCCTCATCCTCACAGCTGGCATGAGAGGCAGCAATTGGGCTCGAGACATGGCCCTTAAAATCTGCCTTCAAGTTGATTCTCCATAATTCTCCATCTTGGATGAAGAATAACATTTCCTTTCCTCACTATGGCAGATCATTTTGGTTTTGCGCTGCCCATTTCAATGTTTAAAATTTTCCAGGATTAGGAAGGAATGAGGAGATACATATACATGCTCTTTAATGCTTTTGGGGGTGTGTCAAGGCTGCTTCCCCACTTTGAACTTTAGGAGACAAATGTGGGGGCCTGCATGAAGACTTCTAAGCTTAACTACCAGCTTAGATCTGGTCCGCTGTCACCATTCCCAAATGGATTCCCTTCCCTGGGAAGCCTTGAGAAACTCTTCACCAATTCCCTGGTGAATACAGATCCAAACCCCTTGGATCTTAAGGCAGGGAGAAATGAACCATTCCCCCTCCTTCTCCCACCAACTCCTGGTGAATACAGTTCCAACCCCCCTAGGATCTTAAAACAAGGAGAAATTAACGATCCCCCCTCCTTCCTTTCACCAACTCCTGGTGAATACAGATCCAACCCCCTTGGATCTAAAAACAAGGAAAAATCAATCCGGTTCTTAAAAAGAAGGCTTTTAATGAAAGAAAAAGGTAAAAATCATCTCTGTAAAATCAGTATGGAAAATAACTTTACAGGGTAATCAAACTTAAAGAGCTCAGAGGACCTCCCTCTAGCCTCAGGTTCAAAGTATAGCAAACAAAGATAAACACTCTAGTAAAAGGTACATTTACAAGTTGAGAAAACAAAGGAAAACTAACACGCTTTGCCTGGCTATTTACTTACAAGTTTGAAATAGGAGAGACTTGTTTAGAAAGATGTGGAGAACCTGGATTGATGTCTGGTCCCTCTCAGTCCCAAGAGCAAACAACTTCCCAAACAAAGAGCACAAACAAAAGCCTCCCACCCCCCCAAGATTTGAAAGTATCTTGTCCCCTTATTGGTCCTTTGGGTCAGATGCCAGCCAGGTTACCTGAGCTTCTTAACCCTTTACAGGGAAAAGGATTTTGGAGTCTCTGGCCAGGAGGGATTTTATAGTACTGTACACAGGACAGCTGTTACCCTTCCCTTTATAGTTATGACAGGGTGCAATTCTTCCCCGGGCTGAGGGTCAGCAAAAAATCATGTACCTCTTACATCCCACTAAAATCCAGAGCCTTGGAGAGTGCAATGAAATTTTGCAATGAATGTGAAGAGCTGTAATTTTTCCTGCTGTCTCCAGTGGAGCACAAGCAGCGGCGGCTCCAGGCACCAGCGCTCCAAGCACGTACCTGGGGCGGCAAGCCGCGGGGGGTGCCCTGCCGGTCACTGCGAGGGCGGCAGTCAGGCTGCCTTTGGCGGCGCGCCTGTGGGAGGTCCGCCGGTCCCGTGGATTCGGCGGTAATTTGGCGGCGGGTACGCCGAATCTGCGGGACCGGCGGAGCTCCCGCAGGTGCACTGCCGAAGGCAGCCTACCTGCCGTGCTTGGGGTGGCAAAAAAGCTAGAGCCTCCCCTGAGCTCAAGCATGTAGATTAAAATTTAAATCTTTGACAGAGGATTTAAGTAATATTGGAGCACAATGTGATATTTTGAATACAGCTAAACTTTGTGTTGCCCACTAGACTAAGAAGTATATTGTGATATTGATTGATGACCATCAAGCCTGTAATCTTAGCTTTGTGAACTTCTTTCTCCATCTTTGTTCATAGCTCAAGTATTGGAGGAAACCAATGATTGTGAAATTAGTTAAGAGTCCCAACTTCTAAAGCAAGTAAACTTTGGGCTTAAAATGTGTTGGGTTTTATGGGCCAGATCTTCAGCTGCTATAAATGGACAGCTCCATTGACTTGAATGAAGTATTCTGATTTCCAGCGGCTGCGGATCTGACTCAACAAATGTATTATTCAAATGAAACGCGTATGCGATGGACAGTGTTCAATGTGGGTTTTTTTAGAAGCACCATAACTGAA
>NW_027055189.1:0-8396 GCF_011386835.1 Chrysemys picta bellii | reverse complement strand
TAATGATTCCTAACATCCTGTTTGCTTTTTTGACTGCCTCTGCACACTGCATGGACATTTTCAGAGAACCCCCCACTGGAAGAATTAGATACCGTGGGTCAAGAAAAGCACGTCTGGTTTACTGATGGGAGTGCAATGGTAGTAAAAAGGAAAAGGTGTGTAAAATACGCTGCCATTAACTTAGAAGAGGAAGTTATTCAGGGACATTTAGATCATGGATTGGCTCAGCATGCCGAGCTTCACGCAGTTTATCAGTTTTGAAGGCAATATGAAAATTCCCCACAGCCCGTATATATTTATGCTGACAGTGATTTTTGTGTGAAGGGAATACAGTTTTGGATACAGCATTGGTATAGGAACAGGTGAAAAGCAGCAAATTAAAAAAAATTGCATACTCAAAAAAAAAAAAAAAAAAAAAAGATTTACCAGTGGGTAACAAAAAACCCTAAACAGTTAAAGGTGCGACATGTAAGGGCACACAGTAAAGAAACAGGTATAAAAACCGCCTGGAACAATCGGGTAGATACAATAGCCCGACAAGAATGTCTGTGCTGACACATCTGAGCCAACAGATGGCACTGCAAATCACTCTAACCGTGTTCCAAAAAAACAGAAGTTACTTAATGGAAAAAGTGGAAGGGACTTTAAAAAGGCTAAAACAAGTAGCAGAATGGGAGTGTATGAATCAGGGGTAGGCAACCTATGGCACGCGTGCCAAAGCCGGCATGTGAGCTGATTTTCAGCGGCACTCACACTGCCTGGGTCCTGGCCACCGGTCCGGAGGCTTCTGCATTTTAATTTAATTTTAAATGAAGCTTCTTAAACATTTTAAAAACCTTATTTACTTTACATACAACAATACTTTAATTACCGTATTTTCCGGCGTATAAGACGACTGGGCGTATAAGACGACCCCCCAACTTTTCCAGTTAAAATATAGAGTTTGGGATATACTCGCCGTATAAGACTACCCCTCTTCCAACGCACACCAAAAAAAAATTAAAAAAACATCAGATTTGATTTCAATAGGGTAATTTTAATTCAAATGCTTATGACATGCAGGTACTTAGCAGGAAAACTGTCACTTATAAACATAAGGCTGTTTGTCATCAAACATGTAAACATAAAACAGTGCAAGTGGATTAAACTTTTCCTAATTCACTCTAAAGCTGAAAGGAAGGATAAGACAATAAACCCATGGGAGCTGCCATGCTGTTTGTTTTCTAAGCTGTCAATCAAACTGGAACTGATGATGATAGGAGGAAGATAACAAACAAGAGAGAGAGAGCAAGTGCCGGGCAAGTCCCTGGCGAGTTAGCAACGCCCATCATAACTGCAAGCTACAGTATTTTTACAGGTTTTGCTGGCGTGACAGTTTCCCTTTAAAAGCCTTCAAAATCCTCCTGTTCGTCATCTGATATCATAAGTACATCAATGACATCTTGTGATACATTTGTAAGGCAGTCATCGTATGGATCGAATTCTGTATCAGATGGTATGGTCTCAGCTTCGGCTTCCTCTTCATCTTGCCACAAGTAGTCGTCCTCCATACCATCTAATGAATTTGATATGCCACACTTCTTGAAAGACTTGATTACTGTTTCTGCATCAATATCATTCCAGGCTTTTATGACAAACTTGCACAAAACATCCAACTGTGGAGCACGCATGTTTCCTCCTTTTGTGAATGACTTTTCGCCGCTAACCATCCATTCATTCCACTGTTCTTGAATGCGATCTTTAAATGGCTTGTTTAGGCACACATCCAGTGGCTGTACCAATGATGTCAATCCTGCAGGAATAACTGCCGCATCTGTGTTTAGTCTTGCAAGCATTTGCTTGGTGCTGGGAGTTAAATGAGCCCTGAACATATCCCACACCAGTAGACTACATTTTTGAATAAGTCCACCTGGTCGCCTGCTCCATACATTATCAAGCCATAGCTTTACCCCTTCTTCATGCATCCAGCCTTTTTCATTCACATGTACAAAACAACCAACAGGGAACTTGAATTTCGGCATTGTTTTTCTTTTAAAAATAATCATTGGTCTCAGTTTGGCACCATCAGCTGTGCATCCTAGTACCACTGTAAAACTGGACTTCTCATGTCCTGTTGTTTTAATTAAAATTGTTTTTTCACCTTTTTGATGGACAGTTTTATTTCCAACCATATCAAAATTCATTGGAGTTTCATCCATATTTCCAATACTACTTAACGCATAGCCATGTTTAGTGGGCTGTTGTATTACGTATCGATGGAAACTATTTACTTTGCTATCAAGATCTGCAGGTAATTTGGGGGCAATTTTCATCTTTTGCCTCAGTACCATATTATGCCTTCCCATGAATCTAGTACACCAAGATACAGTGGCCTTAAATCTGTTGCTGTGATCTGGGTTAGATTTGGCCCACTGAAGTGCAAACAAATGTATTTTATTTCGTGTCACTACGTAACCGTTTTGGCGATGCTCATTCACCATGTCTGCTACATGTTTTTCGAGTTCTGGCCAATGTGGAGTGCCTCTTCTTAATGCACACTTACCCCTTGGCATACTCTTTAATGCTTTTTCATTTGCTTTCCAGTCCCGAACCATCTTTTCTGTTACTCCATATTGTCTTGCAGCAGCGCAGTTATTATGTTCCATGGCAAAGTTTACAACTTTAAGTTTGAAACTGGCTTCATATTTCTTTCTTTCTTGCTGGTGGAGCCATGATGGGGTTTTGACTGTTGGACATTTGTATACTGTACTGTATGTACTGGTGCTATACTGTATGAACAGGTACAGATACTGGTGCTGTACTGTATGTGGTACCCAGTATACAACAACCAGCCAATCACGGCAAGCGATGTACCTTACCGGCGATTGGCTGGTTGTTGTATACAAAGCCTGCTTGGATTGGTCAGCTCTCCCTGCCTGCCCAGCCCTCCCTGTCTCCAAGACTATCAGAGCGGTAGCGCAAACACGCCTCTTTCACCCGTCTGGCCCGCCCTTGTATCCTATTACCTCCTTCTCTGCCTCTCAGATCTCGCACATGCGTGCCTGCACCGCTTCACTGCAGTCCTCAGGAGCGAGATCTGAGAGGCAGAGAAGGAGGTACGGTAATAGGATACAAGGGCGGGCCAGACGGGTGAAAGAGGCGTGTTTTTCTGGGCACAGCGCCGCTCTCTCTCTTTTTTCCATACCCCGGGCGTCCCGGACGCCTGCAGCTTGCTCCGCCCTTCACTTACACCTTCCCGGTGAGGCGCCCCCTCACCTCGTCATCGGGCGGGGATGCGGCCGCGGCCGTTTTTGAGCTCCCCCCACCATATGCGGCGACCGCAGATTCTCCAGTCTGGCTCGGAAGTTTCAGCACCCGCCCTATAAGACGACACCCGGCGTATAAGACGACCCCCGACTTTTGAGAAGATTTTCCTGGGTTAAAAAGTAGTCTTATACGCCAGAAAATACAGTATATATTATAGACTTATAGAAACAGACCTTCTAAAAATGTTAAAATGTATTACTGGCACGTGAAACCTTAAATCAGAGTGAATAAATGAAGACTCGGCACACCACTTCTGAAAGGTTGCCGACCCCTGGAAAGAATAATATTAAAATATGGGTGCGGAATTGTGTGCGGTACAGTCAGGACGAGGCTCGTCCTCTGCACTGGCAACCCATGATGCACCAACGAAGGCTTGGGCTGTGGCACAGGGTTCAAATTGATTTTATTAATAAATTGCCAAGAAGTATGGAAAGATTCCAGTATTTATTGGTAATAATTAATTCCTTTTCAGAATGAGTGAAGGCATTTCCTACTAAAAATAATAGCACCAGGGTAGTGGCCAAAAAGTTTTTTAATAAGGTAGTATGTAAATATGGCACCCCCGAAATAATAAATTTTAATAATGGAAAAGTTGAGTAGTTTGGATTCCATCCAGTAGAGGGCAGTGGTGCACATGAATGCGCTAACCCATTTATTACATTATTCAACTATGCTGGAATGCTGATTGCTTTTGTAGACTGCAGGTTGAAACTTGTAGCTGGAAAGAAGTGTGAAGTCCAGTCTTCTATGTAAAACTAAACATATGGGGTCGAATTCATCCCTCGTGTAACTCCACTGGGGTCATGGGGCCAGATTCTCAGCTGATATAAATTGCCATAGCTTTATTTAAGTCAATGGAGCGACACCGCTTTCCACCACCTAAGGATCCAGCCCAGAGTCTTGTAATATAGCCCCGTAGCAGCAAGGCCGGCTCCAGGCACCAGCAAAGGAAGCAGGTGCTTGGGGCAGCCAATGGAAAGGGGCTGCACATCCGGTTCTTCGGCGGCAATTCGGCGGCGGGTCTCTCACTCCCTCTCGGAGGGAAGGACCCGCCGCTGAATTGCCGCCGAAGAATGAAGCGGCGTGGTAGAGCTGCCGCTGAAGTGCCGCCGATCGCGGCTTTATCTTTTTTTTTTTTTTGTGGCTTTGCCACTAGGGGCGGAAAAAAAGCTGGAGCTGGCCCTGCGTAGCAGTAGGTCTCAAGTCATGGGTTAGCGAGGGTCAGAATGACAGGGGCTCACTGACCTTTCTGGTGCTTAAAAATGCAGGTGTTTATAGAATGGATTTTCTTCAAAAATTTTAATTGAATGAAATAAAGTGACAACGAAATGGGTGGTTACAAGACAAATGGGTCTTCGTTTCTTTTTCAAGTGACTATAATTATCCAGTCATTTACAATAGAGCCCAACAGAATCGGAAATATCGGCCTGGAAGGGACCTTGAGAGGTCATCCAGTCCAGCCCCCTTCGCTGAGGCAGGACCAAGTAACCCTGGTGTATTCCTGACAGGTGTTTGTCCCGCCTGTTCTTAAAACCTCCAGTGAAGGGGATTCCACGACCTCCCTTGAAATCCTATTCCACAGCTTAACTCTTATTAAATTTTCCTAATATCTAACTTAAATCTCCCTTGCTGCAGGTTCATTACTTCTTGTCCTCCCTTCAGTGGACATAGAGAACAACTGATCGCTGGCCTCTTTCTAACATATTTCTTAATATATTGGAAGCAGGGACGGCCCGTCCATATAGGTGAACTAGGTGGTCGCCTAGGGTGCCAAGTTAAATGGGGTGTCAAATTCAAGGAAAAAAATCAAATTAAAAAAAATAAAAGGGTGAAAAAATGAAAAAGATGAAAAAAAATACAAATAAAATAACGAAGATGTCATTATTTCAATTCCCATGTGCATGCAGAGGGAATAGGAATTATAATTAATTTTTCTACATTTCTGAGAATTTATTAATATGTCAAATCTTTTATTTACTGCAAAAATAAATAATATTTTAGCGATTTGTTTTTTCAATTTGCGACGTAGGGTCAAGATGACCCACTCTGCAATTTTGATAAGCAATAACTCAGCCATAATGAAATACATCCGCCAGTGGCAAGAGCTACAATGCTAGTGACACTTAACTTGAATATTTATCAAGGTTGCATAGCCGGAAATTAATGTAGAGTGGAGATATCACAAGTTGATACATGCAAACGGTCATTTTAACACACATCGCAGGTAAGTGGTTAAGAATCGAGCGAATACTGTGGAAAATTGTGTTTTCTGGTGCCAAAGAATAAAGAATAATGTCTTTCAGCATTATAAATCCAAAATGTGAGTATCTTTAAGCGTTATTAAATCTTAGCGTTATTATCGGGCTGTATAATTATGAACTTTTCTTTGTTATAACTGGTTCACATGTAATAAATAAGGTCCATAAAAGAAAAGTGACAGCATTAATGCTTAATAGACTACGAAAGTGATGACGTCCCCCTCCAAGCGGGTAACCGTGAGGAAGGGGATTACTTTACAAACAGGTTATAACGTCAAAAATGGTGATTTTGTGCCCACGTAAACGCTGTAACTAACTGTTTTAATAGGTAAGTGAGTGTATGTTACTAATTATTGAACCTTTAAGCAGTGAAAAGACATGTTGGAATGGCTGCAATGTGGTTTAAATCACCAACCATGTAATGTGACAGCCATCCTTAACACTATAAGGCTTGCAGTCGGGAGCACAGTACATAACAATATTCAAGTGCCCCATGGCAGAAAGAGGAAAAAGAAAACCCTCCGGAGCTGAGTATCGTAAACAAAAGACTGAGAAGGAAAAGGACCAAGCAAAACAGCAGGGATCCGTCCTGAAATATCTTCTCTTTAATCCAAATAAAGATGGAAGCAGTTCACAGCATCCAGATGAAGGAATTTTACTAGGAGACAAGGTTATCTCACATCCGCATGGAAGCAGTTTGGAACATCAAGATGATGGAAACTTACTTCTAGATGAAGGCAGCTCACAGCACCAGACTGATATGGAAGTGGAAAACATTTATTCACCTTCGGACACATGCAGAAATTGAAGTAAATGAAGTAGAATTCTGGAAGAAAGGATGAGGACGTTACGAACAAATTACAGTATGGGGACCCAGCTTCATGGCCCAGATGTGATGACAGTGTGCGGCAAATTCTCATGGAACATGGACCCGAACAAGTTGATGAATTTCCCTTACCTAAAGATGGAAATAAAAGAAAATTCTCTGCTCAGCATTACAAGAGGAAACTCATAATGGGGAAGAAATTAATCTAAACTGGTTACAATATTCAGTGGCGAAGGACTCTGTGTTTTGCTTTTGCTGCAAGTTGTTTAGAAATCAAGCAATTGGTACATCACTTACTGAAAATGGTTCAAAGGACTGGAAATATATATCTTCAATTCTCTCTTCACATGAAAGAAATACAGAACATTTGGAATGTTTTCAAAATTGGAAAGAACTTGAATTATGATTGAAAAAAGGAAAAACTATCGATGAACAAAATTTACGTGTGATCAAGGAAAAAGAAGAATATTGGCAACAAATATTAGAGCATCTGATAGTTTTAGTGAGAGTTCTCGGTGGGCAAAATGTAGCATTCCGCAGCTGCGGTAGAAATGAAAAATTATATACTCCAGGTAATGGAAACTTTTAAAAATGTGTTGAATACCTAGCTTTGTTTGATCCAGTCATGAAGGAGCATCTATGTAAAATAACTAATCATGAAACACAGGTTCATTACATAGGAAAAAATATGCAGAATGAACTGATTCAAATCCTAGCAAATGCCATTAAAAATAAAATTGTAGAAGTTGCCCATTCTGCAAAATACTTTTCAATAATACTGGACTGTACACCAGATGTGAGTCATGTTGAACAAATGACGATGATCATTCGTTTTGTGAATATGGAAAAGTCTGCAGATGAAGATAATGTTGAAATGCTCATAAAGGAACATTTTTGGGGTTTTGTACCACTGAAGGAGACAACTGGAGCATTTATGACTGAAACTATTCTACAAGAGCTTGAAACAATGTCATTATCTGTTGAAAACTTTCGTGGCCAAGGCTATGATAATGTGAGTAATAGGAAGGGTAAAGACAATGGTGTGCAAAGGAGAATGATGGAAATCAATCCTAGGGACTTTTTCGTTCCTTGCAGTGCGCATTCTCTGAATTTGGTTGTCAATGATGCTGCTACATGCTGTTTGGAGGCAAGCAGTTTCTTTGCCCTGGTGCAACGTGTTTATGTGTTTGTCTCAGGCTGAACACGCCGTTGGGAGATTCTGACTCGCCATGTGAATTCTCTAACTGTGAAGCCACTTAGTCAGACAAGATGGGAGAGTTGCATTGATGCTTTGAAGCCTCTTCACTATGAACTTGGAAACATTTATGATGCTCTAATTGAAATTTCTGATGATACTACCTTTATTGGATCATCTGGAAATATGGCACGTTCAGATGCAGAAGCTCTTGCAAATGGTCTTTCCAAGTTCAAATTTGTGACTTTACACATTTTGTGGTATAATATCCTTTTTGAGATTAACCTCACTACTAAGCAGCTTCAGGAAAAGAACTTGACCATACATTCTGCTATTCAAAAACTGCAGCAAAATAAAAATATTCTGGAGGAATTCAGAAGTGATGAAGGGTTCGAAAGAACACTGGTAGATTCTCTTGCGCTTGCTGAAGAAATAGACTTTCTGACAGAATTTGAAGCAGAGCCAGTTCTGATTTGGCAAAAGAAACAGCAGTTTTCGCATGAAGGACGAGACACACCCATTCAGAATCCAAAACAAAGGTTCAGAGTGAATTTCTACTTCGCAGTCCTTGATACTGCTAGTGACTCGGTTGATGAAAGATTTCAATACATGCAGCAGCTAGAGTCAGTATTTGGCTTTCTAGATGATATCCACAGCTGGCAAAAGAAAACAGCAAAACAGATAAGAGAATTTTGTATAAAACTGGTGTCGGCATTGACTCATGAAAATTCAGAAGACATTGATGCTACAGATTTATGTAGTGAGCTTCATTCAGGCTTTTTCCAGACGACTTAAGAAACATTCCACTCCT
>NW_027055188.1:0-8397 GCF_011386835.1 Chrysemys picta bellii | reverse complement strand
CCTCCGAGAAGAATTTGGCAAAAACCTGAAACCAACCAGATGTGAGGCTTCAGCAGATTGCCCCGAACCAGGCTCCAAATCCTGGCCTAGAACGGCAACTGCGTCGCGTGGCTCCAGGAGGCAGCCACCTGCCCTGCAGAGCTGTGCCATGCCCTGGCAGAGTGTCCTTACCTCCCCCACCCTGGCGGTGTTCTTGTAGCCCAGGAGCCTGCTGTCCTGGTGCCAGTCCCAGCACCAAAGGTCTTCGACCTCATGGATGTTCAGGTCTGGGAAAGAGAGAGACACATACACATCGGTCATTCTGGTTGCAGGGCTTGTGTCCTTCCAATCCCATTGGTGGCTGCACGGTGGGCAGAGCCCAACAGAACTGCGGGGGTGATGGAGAACACAGAAAGAGAGAGAGAGAGACTGATCCGCCAGCCGGGGTCACTCGGAGAGAAATTGGCTGGGGTCCCAGTCTCACTCGTCTAGCCGGGTTCCTTACCCCTCTGGCGCAGCAGGAGCTGGTAGAGCCGGTAAACCCCCTCCCTGGCCTGCTGGCTGATGTCCTCGTCTGGGTCACCGACGAACAGAGCCAGCTGTGCCACGTGGTGGCCCATCCTGGGGAATTCGGCTGAGTTCTAATGGAAGGGAGAGGGAGAGGGGACTCCATCAGCATTTTCCTGTCAGCTCCCAGTCCCCGCCTGGGCCAGGACTCTCCTTCCCCTCAGCCCCTCTGCAGGAGATGTTAGAGGATAGGAGCTAGAGCTGAATCCTTAGTTATCTGTGCCCGCAAGGGAGCCCGGAGAACAGGGATGCGGGCAGGGCCCTCCAGGAGGATTTGCTTCCCCAGCTGCTCCAGGATGACAGGAAGGCAAGAACCTGGAGCCTGCTCCCCTTACAAGCGAGAGTCGCCACTTAACCAGGACAAGAAGAACTTGACTCAAGCCAGGCTCATTCTCTGCTCTACCTCTGCCTCCCCAAGAGGAACACTCCTAGCCCACAGCCCCTGCAGCAGCAGATCCTCCAGCCCGTTGGAGCCGCCCCCCTACGCCTGGAGTCAGGAAGCTGGGCTCAGAGGCCACTTACGTCAAAGTCAGGGAGGGAGATGACGGACGTGAGCAGGGCCGCGCTGCTCCTGATGGCCCTGGCTCTCTCTCGTGGCACCCTGGACACGGTCCAGTAGTGAATGTGCTGTGGGGAAAGGAGGCAGCTCAGGATTGATGGGGGGGGGGGGTGCATGTGTAGTGCTAATGCCCCCCCCCCCCATCCCCAGGGGGCTGAGACATTGCATGCGGTGGGGGTGGAATATCTGATTCATTGACCGCAGAGCTTTAGAAGGGGACTCTTGCCCCCAGGACGATGCTTGTATCCTGCAGGTCACAACTTGTCATTGTCTCTCTAGATTGGGACAATGCTCGGTGTCGGGGCTGGTCCCATCCTCCCTGAACTGCTGATTCCTGAACAGCTCCCCAGGAAGGAGACAGACCCCTCCGCCCTCCCTGGCTCTCAAGTCCTTGGCTGGGTGAAGGGACTGAGTGTGAGCACAATCCCCCCAGGAATCTCGGGGCCTGTCAGAGACAAGGGCTGATTCTCTGGGGCCCTCCTGTTTCTCTAGGAATGAGGCTGTGGCTCTTTTCTGAGGACCATCTTCTGGATCTCCCAGGAGGGGTTCAGACTCTCACTCCCCAAGCCAGCCAGCGGCCCTGTGCTTAGTGCTCGACACAACCAGGCAGAGCTCTGGGTGAAGTCCCAGCTCCTTCCTCTGTCCTTCAAGGAGGAAGGGCCTGACCCTGCATTGCACTGACTGCCCTGACCAAGGATGGCCACTGGGGGCCCAGCTAGGAGGACAGACTGGAAAATGGATCTAAGAGTCAAGGTCAAATTGCCCCCACCCCCGCATCGGGCTCACCTCCAAGATGTAGTGGAGCTTGTCCGTGTCTGGGGTCTTTGCCAGCAGGTTCCCCAGCATGGCGTCCAGAAGGTCTGGTATGACCCTATGCAGATCCTGCAAAGCAAGGGAGAGCCGTGGGTCAGAGTTAGGGAAACTGGGGCTACACCTGCCACAGGATGGGAAGAGGGGTCTCTGGGAAGCACTGGTGAGACCCCCAAACACATATCCTGGCGTCTCTCATTCACATCCCACTGCAGGCAATTAGCAAGGATTCGGGCAGGATAACAGCTGGCTGATCTACCTGGACTTGGTTGGTGTCCGTCTGCGTGCCCAGGGTGAACACGGCGTGCAGCGTGGCTTGGAGGAGGTGGCTCTCCAGCTCCGGCTCCAGGGCAGGTGTCATGGTGCTGGCAAGAGAGAGGAGCCGGTATTAGACTGTGCAGTGCGAGGGTGGGACTGGCACCGACACGGACGTGAAACTGCAGGGAAATAGGCAGAGGCTGGCGAGAATGGAAACTGAGGCACCGAGCCAGGGAATGATAAGGCCAAGGTTTCCCAGACTGACAGTGGCAGGGCAGGAATGGCGCCTGTTCCCTGGACCCTGCTGCCCCTGCTGTATCTGATCCTGGGAGTCAGCCTCTCCCCAAAGCCATTGCAATGTCCTGGAGTGCAAAGAACAGAGCAGCCAGGAGAGGGAGTGACCCTTCCCCCCACCTCTGACAGAGAAGCCCCCCTTGGGAGGTGAGCTGGGAGTGGGAGGGGCAGTGACTCCCAGCCAGGGGCCTGAGCAGCACCGGGGTTAGGGGAACCGGGCGGGAGGGTCTCGGTACCTGAGGTTGGCCACAGCAATGAGGGAGTTGGCCAGGACGGCGCCGGGTGGAGAGTTAGGAGGAAGCTCCTCAATGAGCTCCTGTGAGACGCAAAGGAGACAAAGGAGCGTGTGAGATTCGGGCCTCACGGACACTCCCCAAGGAGGAGATTACACAGCCAGCAGGATCCCCCCAGCTGCCTCCCGCTCCTCCGATTCCTGTCCACAAGTTCTCCCGTCTCCTCTCCCCAATCTTCAGCCCCAGCAATCCCTGCCCTCAGCTGCCCTCCAGCACCAGCCATCCCCCAACCGTCGGCCCGGGGAGACCCCTGCCCCTCCCATGTCTCTGTCCACCCTCCAGCTGCCGGGCGCCGTGTCTCACTCACCACAATCCTCTCCGCCACAGCCGCCTTCGAGCAGTGTGGCTCCAATGTGTAGTCCCCTCTCTGCTGGGCAGCGAGGCACGCGACGTAGGTGGCGTGCAGGAACACGAGCTGCTGCACCTGGTCCTGTGCCCACCAGGAGTGGGGTTAGGGGAGAGAGAGCCAGTTAGCCAGGGACCTCCCTGCCCCAGCCACACCAGCTGCAGGACTTAGGCCTGAATGGGGGATAGTGGGGACCTGCCTATTGTCCAAATCACCCACGACTCCTCAACAATCAGGGTCAGTAACTGGGACAGTGCCTGTGCGGGAGGAGACCCCGGCTGGTGTGTGACAAACACCCCCATCTTGGGGGTCCCAGATCATGAAGGAGAAAGGTCCCCATTAGGGCCAAGACCTTCTGCAGGGGTCAGGATGCTGGGAAGGAGCAGGACAATCTCAGTTGCAGCACAGCTGGGGAACGTTTGTACCTTTTCTCGGGCATGGAGCTGCTCTCGGATGTTCATGAGAGCAAACTCCTCTGTTACCAAGTCTACCCGCTCTTCTTTCTCCTCGTCGTCCTCGGAGTCCCTGGCGGACGCTGCACCAGGGAGAGAAGGGGACAGGGTGACTCCTGCTGCCACTCGGGGGAAGGACAGGGGCATGGTGGGACAATGTGTCCCCTTCCCACCTCCGGGACATAGGGCAGATTGGGCTCCACACTCCCCCCTCTCAGTGATGGCATCAGCCCCCAACTCTTTCAGGAGCCCATAGCAAAGAGACCCTTCCCACTGTCCTGGACTCCCTTGGAGGTGCCTCCCCCCACCCCCGCCCAATGGAGCACCAAGGACCAAAGTGGCAGCATCTAGTGTCCGTGGGGTTCACATGGCTCAAGCCAGAGACCTGGGCTGGAGACCCGCCCCCATAGAACTGCTCGAGGGCCTGGGCCCAGGGTGTTCACAGCCCCCTTCTCACCCCTCCCTGAGCCCAGCCTGGCTCCTCACCTTGAACGAAGCAGAAGCGTCCGTCGGCCAGGCCGCTGTCCGAGTCGCAGGCGCTGCTGCTGTCGGATGGGGAGCGGCCCGAGCTGCTGGGGCTGGCAGAGGGATCCTCCACCTCCTGCCCGGGGGAG
Source organism: Chrysemys picta bellii (assembly GCF_011386835.1). NCBI lineage: Eukaryota > Metazoa > Chordata > Testudines > Emydidae > Chrysemys > Chrysemys picta. Next base: position 4,225 of record NW_027055188.1, on the reverse strand, counting down.
GCTGGAAGGTCCTCACTGTCCGAGCAGGGCGATGGCCCCTGTGGGAAGTTGGGGCTGGGCTCCTGGGGCCGCTGCTGCCCACACAACAACAAGCCCCAGAGCCACCCTGCCCGGTTCCGCCCCTGGGCTGGGTCCTGCCTGCCCAGCCGCAGCCTGGCCCAGCTCCAGTTTGGCCTGGGAGGTGATGCTCCCACCTCGGCGCCTGTGCCGGGAGTGGGTTTCCTCCACCAGAAGGCTGGGCACTTCCACCTCCTGGCGCGGCCGGGAGCTTCTTCCCCTCCAGCGGGGACGGAGGGGCCGCTCCGCTCCTGGGGAAGATGGTGGCTGCTTCCCTCAGGCTCTGGGGCCATCTGCAGAGCCTTCTTCCTGAACCTCCTCAGGAGCCTGGCCATCCTGGAACCCAGCGGGGAGCAGGTGTGAGTCTGGGGTCAAGGCAGCCACTCACTAACCAGCCTGTTTGGTCCCTCCCCATCCCTGCCCCAGCCGGAGCAGCTCCTGCTCCCCCCACGGGGGTGCAGGGAGGGCAAGCTACCCCCAGTGGCAGGAGTTCATTGCATGCTCTGCTCCCCCCCAACGCTCCCCCTCGTCATCCCTGGGGCTGCAAGAACTGGGGAGTCTCGTCCTTTTCGAACACTGGGGTCAGTCACAAAGACACTGGTCACTTTGGACAAGCAGCTCCCTCCTGCGACCCCAGACCACACTCACACCCCCCCCCCCCCCCACCTCCCGCCCAGGCTAGAGAAGGAACAGAACCCAGGCAGGGCCGGCTTTAGGCCGATTCGCCCGATTCCCCAGAATCGGGCCCCGCGCCTAAGAGGTCCCCGCGCACTCACCCCAGCAGCAGTCGTCCTAGGGGGCCCCACTCCCCGTGCCAGAGCGCTGGCCGGAGCGCGGCAGCCCCGCGGCCCCGCTCTCCCGGCTGGAGCTCCGGCGGAGCGTGGCAGCTCTGTGGCCCCGCGACCCAGGCCGGAGCGCGGCAGCCCTGTGACCCCGTAACCCCGGCTGGAGCTCCGGCCCGACCACAGCAGCTCCGCGACCCCGGCTGGAGCTCCGGCCAGTCCCGCGGCCCCGCAGTCCCAGCCGGACCGCAGCAGCCCTGCAGCTCCACGGCTCCGGCCGGACCGTCGGCCAGACCACGGCAAGCCCCGTGGCCCTGCATTCCTGGCCAGAGCGCCATCCGGAGCGGGGCAGTCCCGCGGGGCCACCTCCCTCAGCCGGCAATCCGAAGTGCCGCCCCAGGAATCGGGCCCTGCACTTGCTAAAGCCGACCCTGAACCCAGGAGTCTGGACTTCTCCTGGGAAACCATTCCCCACTTCAAAGTCCCTAGGCATAGCAAGGCCAGGGCCCCCTCGGTTCCCATTGATTTCCATGCTCAGCAGCTCACTGGGTCTGGCCCAGCTCACAGACTCTCAGCCTGGGGAACAGTCTCCCACAAGGGAAGGGCTGGGAGCCCCATTGCTGGGACCTTGCCAAACACACTGGAGACGGCTCTGGAGACGCCCCTTCCCGGTCTGAGAGCGAGGGGGTCCTGGGGGCTGTTTGCAAATCCAATCTCCTTTGGGAGAGATTCTCTCCCCCTCTTTCTGCCTCTCCCCAGACAGACAGGGGATGCCGCCGAGGAACCCAAATGCCACTCACTTGCTCTGGTGACGGAGCGATGGATGGAGGATGTTCAGGGTCGTCCCTCGCCCTTCTCCTCACTCTCCAAGCCCAAGGCAGGCTGGAGAGGGTGGTGGTGAGCTGAGGAGTTACCCTGCCCAGGAAGCAGGCAGGGTGATGACACGGGGCGATCGGCTGGCTGTGAAAACAAGAGTCTGTCTTATTGTCAAGGGACGGAGAAATTTGGCCAGCAGCAGGGGGTGCAGAACACCGCCCTAGTGCGGGGATGACAGCGCGTCCGGGATCCCGACATCCCAGCACTTTACACACCTTCCTGGAGCCTCCCAACCCCCCTCGGCTGTCGGGACTGCGACCCCAACCCCACTGGTGAGAACCAGACCTGGGGAGGGGAAGCTACTGGCTCAGGGTCACACCAAGTGTCAGAAGAATGGATGGGACCCAGCAGGCCTTCTTTCCAGGCCCCTTCGCTAACCACTGCTGCACGCTCCCTCCCACAGCTGGCAATTACAACCAGGCCCCCATGTCCACTCCCCCTGCCTTTGAGAGGGAGTGTGCTCCGCTGGAGTGACTGGACCAGGGGATTGGGAGTCAGGACTCCTGAGTTCCATTGCTGGGTTTCCTGTTGCTTCCACTGCTGGGGGTTTTCCTTTCCCTGTGGGACTTTGAGCAAATTGCTCCCCCCTCTCTGGCTCTGTCCCCAGCAGTCAAACGGGGATTTCATACTTTCCCACTATTGGAAAGTGCTGGGAGAAGCCCCCAGCAAAAGCTGATCTGACAGCGCTAAGCAGCATCTGCCCATTCAAAGTCGGAGCGCACTGCCCAGGAGGAGGAGGGGTTGGCTCTGGGGTTTCACTTCAGCCCAGTCTAGAGAGAGGGGCCCAGCCATGGAGTCTGGCTCAAGAAGACCAAGTCTCCAATTTGTTAAGGGCGTTTTGAATTCCAATCCTGTGCTCCAAAGTGCTTGGTGTCATTTGCAAATTGTAGAAGCATGCTCTCCACTCCATTTTCCAAATCCTTAAGGAAAATGTTGAATAGTACCGGCCCCCGGACTGATCCCTGCCGGACCCAGTAGGTACTGCCTCTCCGTTGGACAGCCAGACATGGAGAAGGCCTCTTGGAGTCTGGGCTTTCAACCAGCTCTGCACTCCCATTACACTGATTACATCTAGACCACATTTCCCTCGTTCGCTTGTGAGAATGTCCCATGGGACTGTGTCAAAAGCCTTAGAAACACCAAGAGAGATCACATCTACTGTTTACCCATCTCCACTAGGCCTATAACCCTGCCAAAGAAGGAGCTAGGATTGGTTTGGAATGATTTGTTCTTGACAAGTCCATGTTCTTTTTCAGGGATCTCACACGAGAACTGGGGCACAACACCTGGTTTGTTAAGGCCACAAAAATGGAGGCAGGAACCTCTTCTCTCCTGCTGGCAAAGAACCCCAGGTACCTAAAAGACAGGGCCTCACATCCCTGAATGGGCTTTTAAAAAGACAAAGCTTAAAAAATTTGGGCCCAACCCTTTCTTGTTTCCGCAGACTAGATATTTTAGCAAACTTTAGAATTCCTTGGTGCTAAACACCGAGAAATTCCCCTTTCTCCTTCACAGAGGCTTTAACGCCCCTTATATCACTCAGGCTCACGACCGCCCAGAGTTCGAGAATTGTCCCTGTTCGCATTGGACAGATGGGGAGGAGCTTGAGCTACAGAGAAGGGAAGGGACCTACCCAAGGGCCTACGCAGGAAGGCGGTGGCAGAGCCAGAAAGAGAAGCCACCAGTCCTGACTCCTGTTCTAATGGACAACAAACCCCCCAGAGGCACGGCAGAGGGGAAAGTAAGCCAGTACGGTACGGTACGGTGTAGCGGCAAGAACCAGTACGCCGTGCCAGACTGTACCGGCTTCCGTGGCGGTGATTTAAAGGGCCCAGGGCTCTAGCCGCTTCGGGGAGCCCCGGGCCCTTTAAAGTGCCGCCGGAGCTCCGGCAGCCGGGCTCGGACTGGGATTAATGTGCCCGGAGCTTTGGCCGCTGTGCGGAGCCCTGGGCCCTTTAAAGTGCCGCCGGAGCTCTGGCAGCCAGGCTTGGGCGGGGATTTAAATGGCCCGGAGCTCCGCGGTGGCTGGAGCACCGGGCCCTTTAATTCGCCCCTGAGCCCCACGGCTCCCAGCTGCATCTGCAGCTGGTAGCTCCGGGTGATTTAAAGGCCTTGGGGCTCCCAGCCACATCCGGAGCCCCTGGGCCTTTAAATCTTGAAAGGCCCCGCCTCTTCCGGTTGAGGCCACACCCCCGCTCAGGAGTCCGACGGAACGGTAAATCCTTTAAGTTCCTTTTACCCCTGGGCAGGGATAGAGCCCAGGAATCGAGATGATGGGGAAATTTCATTGAACCGTTTCTGTCAGATAATCCCATTCAGACTAAACCAGTTTGTTTCTTGAACTCCTAACAAGTGGGATGAAAGTTCTTTGCAAAAAGATTTTGTTGCAAAACAAAAGCATCTGCTGTTTGTCACAGTGTGTTAAATTGTCTCCTCGCACACCAAGAGGAGACGCTTAGATCTCGAGAATTAGATAAGATGCCTGAGTCTGAGCTAAGTAGTTGCTGCTC
>NW_027055186.1:0-8397 GCF_011386835.1 Chrysemys picta bellii | reverse complement strand
GTGTATGAGTGAGGCCTGTGGAGCCAAATAAAAGGCTCCTGCCCTAGAGATCAGAGCTCGGGTAGATCTTGGTGAGAAAGAGACCCCTCCCTTCTGGAACTCTGCAAGGCAGTAACCTGGGTATCCTCCTGCTTTCTCACAGGTCTGTGCAAGTGCTCTCTTGCCTATATGGGGACATCTACTGGCAGCTTGCCCATTACTCCTGCGGTGGCTCCCTCTGCTGGACTGTTTCAGCATTGCTCCCTGACCCAAGTTTGGTCTGAGCATCTTCAGTGAGTATGCGCCCATCTAGGCTATGTCAGCTGCTGTTTTACACCCCACCTTCCATAGGCTTCCCTCATCCACACAGCAGCATGGTCCAGCCCATATGATCAGCCTGCCTGTGTGAGCAGAGCATCTAATTAGCTAGACCTGCGGGAAGAACTATGCCGGAATTTCTCTCCGCCGGAATCTTTGTCTGCAAAGAAGGAAATGGATAACAAAACTGAGTTTGCAACATGCACTTATCTTTAAAAAGCAGCCAACTGCATTGGTTGTAAATAGGGAGGGTGTCAGGAAATGTGGGGAGAGGAGTTTACTGGAGTGAAGGAAATTCTGGCTGCAGCAGCCTTATTCCCCTCTTGCTCAGTGGATTGGGGCTGTGAGAAGTGACACTGGGTCTGCTTGCGGCCTGCAGTTCAGCCTGAGACTCTACGCCACCCCCTGCCCACCCTTCTTGGGCTGACTGCAGCCTCTCCAGGTATTTAAGCACCAGGCCTAGGAGAGTCTGCTCAGCACCTGGCTGGGTTCTGCCTAGTGAGCAGCTGGCAGGGTCAGCCTCTGACAGAACGAATGCCCATGATGCGGGGGAGGGGTTGGACTGCACACTCCAGCCCTGGGATGTGTTTCCTCAGCACCTGGCTCTGTTTCCTCAGCTCTGGTGCAGCCCTTTGGGGCATGATCAGCTGTTGAAGGCAGGGAGACTCAGAGGTAGAATTTCATATCCCCAGAAGCATAGCTGGGGCTGGAGTGGGGTGGGGGGTTGGGGTGGTGTCAGCTTCTCCGTGCGTGCAGGGGCTCTTGGAGCTGCCACTTGCAGGGGGCAGGCAGCAATCCAGGCTGGGTTCTGCAGAGTTAGCACCAAATGAGGCTCAGAGGAACCCCCGGCCTCGCCCTTGGCTGGGGCTGCTCAGAGTCCCTGCCCGCGGCCCCGCGGCTGGTGAGGGATTAGGGGAAAAAGTCTCCTCCAGCAGCCGGGTCTCCCATAGGAGGTGGTTTCCCTCCCTCTTGTGGAGTCCACCCCCTCTCTGCTTGCCACTGCCCCCTGCCTGCCAGGAATAACTCACTTCTGACTCCCAGACCCTGCTGACCAGCCATGGCTCCTGCCTGGGCCAGGATGGGAACACCCCACAGGGCAGGGAGTTTCAAACTATAGCCGGGGAGAAGATACCCCAGAACCAGCCCCAAGGGTTTTCTCCCTGCTCCTACGCTCTGCAGGTCACTCCAACTGGGTTCTGGCTCCCAGCCACCGTGCGATGTGGCTGCTGCCCCCTGCCCCTAGATCCCTGCCCCGATTTCCCCCCGCCCCTCCTCCCAGCACAGCAATACCCCTCAGCCGTGACTCACAGCAGGGTGGGCGGTCCAAGCCTCCTGCTCTTCTCTTGCTTCAATTGTCCATCATGTATCCTACGGGAGGCAGGCGGGCCTGGTTATTTAACAGCATGCAGGGCACCAGCCACCGCTTGGATTTCTGTCTTTCAAGGTGCCCCCCACCCCCAATCCATCCGGGCAGAGGAGGGGAAGGAGCTGGGTGGAGAGTCAGTCCCCAAGATTATTGGGATCATTTTGCCTTTGGCCTCGTGCCCCAAAAAGGCCAGGAGAGGTGTTGTGCACACAAGCCCCACTGGGAGTTGGCGTGAAGCACAGTGTGGCAGAGCTGCTGCCCTGGCTCTTTGCCTGCACGGCTGGTGGTAGCTGGGGTGGGCAGGGCTGGGGTTTCCTGTGAATCTCTGCCCTCCTTGTACAGGCTGCAGGGGGACCTGGCTGGGGCCAGTGCCTCGTGCGGGTGCGGGGTGGGGTGTGGGGGAACCAGGATGAGACCTTTGGGAGGCAGGATCTCTCCCTCGGGCCTGCTCCTGCTGCAGGTGCCAGGCTTGCCCAGGGCCAGGGCAGAGGAGACCCTTTGGCCGCAGAGCCCTCTCGCATCTGGCTGCAGGGAGTCTTGGTTCCCCCTTTGTCCCAGGGAGATGGGAAGGAGCGGGTCGGGGGGGGGGGGGGGGAGTTGGGTTTGGTTGTGTGTGGACAACGGAGGTCAGCCCCTCCCCCCTGTTAGGAGTGTGCATGTGGCGCTGGGCCCCGGACTCATGGGGCAGGGAGGGATAATAGGAAGAAGAGCTCCAGCTCTTTTCTTACCTATCAGCTGCTGGGCAGCTGCTGCTCTCAGGGCATCCTTCTTGCTCAGTCTCCCTGGGCAGTCCTGGAGCTGGGAAGCCAAGAACCCAGTTAGTCCCAAGCCACACATCCTCCCCAGGCTGAGGGGAGCTGCCTGGTAGGGAGGTGAGGAACCCCTGGCTCTCAGAGCCCTCTCCCCCTTGATTCCTCCCATGGGACAGAGATGACTTGTACAGGAGCCATCCTCAAGGGTGGGGGATGGGGCTGAGTCAGTTAGGGGGCTCCCTGGAGCAGGGAAGCTCCCTGTGTGCTTAGGTCTTCCCACCCCCGTGTCCTGCAGGGCCCACACCCCAGATCTCACTCACCAGGATCCTGCAAGCTTCGCTCAGGAAGGCGGGGATGGCAGGGGCCGCCCCCTCGGCTAGCTGGCTCTGCACGAACGTACGCAGGGGCTGGTAGCTGAGGAAGGGTGCGCACTGCAGCAATGCCACCCTGCACGCCTGCCAGAGAGGGCGAGAAGGAAACTGGTTGAGTCCCTGAGCGCAACGGGCTGCCAACTCTCAGGCTCTGTGTGGCTTGGGGAGACTCCGCTGTGCCGGAGCAGCAAGGAGCCACCTCTTTGCAAAACCTCCTCTGGCCTGACCGTTGTTTCCCAGGCCCCCACAGCCCCCATCTCCAGCTTGGCTGGGTTGAGGGGAGCCAGGCCCGAGTGCTGGGGCCGGGGAGGTACACTCCTGGAACAGGGAAGGGGCCATTCCCTGTGGGTCCCCGGTGGGCGGTTAACAGCACTGCCCGGTGACCAACGTACTTGGCCTCCCCTCAATCCCAGGCACTATCGGAGGCTGCTACTCGGCTGGGGCACGGGTTGTGGTGGGATTGCTGCAGGAGGCTGGTCATTCCCAGACAGGAGCTAGCACACAAGTGAGGGCAGGGCAGCAGCAATGGAGACCCAATCGGCCTCAGCGACCTGCCCTTCCCTGTGGCCCTGCTTGGGTTAGGTCACTTGCTAGGGGCCAGAGATAGACCTGGACCTGGCCACTAAACAGGGCAGGCTGTAAAATGGAGCCACAGCCGCGGAGAGGCTGGCTGGGTAGGGAGGCCGGAGGTGCCTGTGGGGAATGGAGGAGGAGAAGGAAACCCCACAGATCTACCCCACAGCTACACTCTGAGGGCTGGCAGAGCTCTGTGTGGGGTGGGGGAGGGCTGGATTAGTGGGGGGTCCTGGGTGCCACAGGGCAGCACTGAGGAGATCTGGGGCTTGGAGGGGGGAGTTTGCACCATCCTTGCCATGTTGTTAGAATGCCCCCAGCCACCCCTGCCCCTATGAGCCCTCAGCTGCACTCACCTGGGCCACCTGGGGGTCCCCGTCCTGTAGGTGGATGAGCAGTGTCCCCATGCTCTTCTCCACCTCAGCCCCAAAGAGGGATGACTTCTTGGAAACAAATTTGCTGAGGTGGCCAAAGAGCTCCATGGAGGCCCGCCTCAGGCCGCTGGTCTCCTGCAGACAGGGGGCGCAGGGTGGTTAGAGGGGACAGGCTCAGGCCCTCACATGCTTTGGGAATCAGCCTGGCAGCTGCGGAGCCCGGAGAGGTTTCAGCTAGTTCAAACGACAGGACAATTCTCTGCAAACTCCCCTCTTTCCTGCTGGGCCCCAGGGCTGCTGAACAATTGTGGGCCCAGGGCCCAAGAATGATTGCATCCCTGCCTTCCCTAGCAGAGGAGCTGAGCTGCCCCACAAATCCAGAAATGTGCCTGCATCGGACACTGAGCCCCCTCCACGGGAAGGCAGGTCCTGAGCACCTTCCCCTGTGGGTGCCCTATAGCGCCATGGGGCCTGCCCTGCTTGGTACTTACATCCTCAAAGAACGTTCTCGCCTGCAGGGCCAGTGGGATGGCGACGTGAGCCTTCAGAGGCGCCTTGGGGTCCCGCAGCATCCAGCAGAGCCCTTCCATGGCTTCCAGAACGGTGCGGGGGTCGCAGCATTCGCACACGGCGCGGACAAAACTCTCCAGGATCTTGTCTCGCTTTTTCCTGACCTGCAGAGAAGGGGTTGGACGCCGCTCGGTGAGCAACGCTCTGTCAGCCTGAGTGTAAGCAGAGTCCGGGCAAGTCAGCCTACAGCCTAGTCTGCTCCATAGGAGCCACAGGCTGGGGAGAAGGGGAACCAGGCGCTTCCTACCCAGCCTTCTCTGCCTAGTCTCCTGCCATTCCAGACCCACCTTGTCCGGGAACTCGGTCACTGCGTTCCTGAGGCCGTGCAGCGCTCTGCCTCGAACGTGGATGTTGCTGTCCTCTGTCCGCTGCAGCATGGCCTTCACAACCTGCTTCCGCATCGCCTTGGGCTCATTCTCCATCAGCAGGGGGCTGCCGAGGAACTAAAGGGACCGAAAGGAGCTGTCAGAGAGGGCTGGGCGAGGCCAGGAGGAGCAAGGGGAAGGGAGTATGATCAGGGGCCAGGAGGTGACATAGATCTGTACCGACTGCTGTTCAAGCAATACACCACCGGGACCATCTCTCATTGGCTGACCAGCTATTGGCCCCCTGTTCCATCAGCTTCTGGGCCTGGCTAACCCTCCCCCCTGGTCTTCCAGGCTCACCTCTGCGAACAGGGCGGTGCAGGCCATGCGTTCGCCCTCCTGGCTGGCCTGGAGGCTGGGAAGGAGAAGCTTTGGGATGCTCTTCAGGGCCAGGTTTGGGTGGGTCACTATGGCCCTGGGAGAGAACAAGAGTTCGTGTTGACGTGTGCATGACAACCCTGCACATGCCGGAATCCGGCCCGGTCCCGGCCACCCCCTCCCATCTCTGCCCCACTGGGCTCCAGAGCGAGAACGTGACTCCTCCAGCCTCTGTCCTCACCTGCTAAGGAGAGTGAACCCCTCGGGCTGGGCCTCCTCCAGCAGCTGCCAGCCTCGCTCCTGGTCCATTAGCTCCACAGCTGGCTGACTGCCCCTGAGGCGCAGCACCCGCGCCAGGGCCTGCACGGCCATGCTGGGAAGAGAAGGAGGCAGGAGATGGTGATGCGGGGATTCCTGCTCTATGGGCGGGGTGGGGGCGGGCAGGACTCCCTTGCTGCAGCACTGAAGGGATCAGGGTGAGCCTAGAAGCTGCCCCACTTCTGCCTTTGGTTCTCCCCCCGCAACTGTGGGGGCAGGGGGGAGTGTCTGCAGATGTGCCCTTCGCTCTCCTCCAAAGATGTGAAAATTGCTCCTCCCCGCCCCGCCCAGGAAACTGACCCTGGGGAGAAAAGGACATGCAGTGCCCCCCTGAATGCCCTGCTGCCCTGAGCCCTGCCCCCAGGGCCCACTGCAGAAAAGGGGTGAAGTGGCTCAGTGACAGGCCGGGCCTGTCCCAAAGCCTTCAAAGTAGACAGTAAATAGAGACAGCAGCCAGCTCTGCCCTGCTCCCCAACTCTGCTCCCCCCGCCCCCGGCTCAGCTCCCTCATCACCCTGCTGAGCTGCCCACTCTGAGGAGCTCTCTGGCTCCCTGAGTATCCGGGGGCAGTTCTGCCCGCTCCTAAGCATGGGAAGCCTGGCTGATCTGAACCCTCGGTCCCCCGAAGGCGTCGGGGGTCCCTGGACAATGAAGGTCCAAGAAGGAAGCTTCCCCCTCCTAGGGGCTAGCCCAGACACTGCGTGGGTGCTGGGATCCATTGGCCCCACACATTACCTGCGTGGACTGGTGTCACTGGGCAAGTCCTGCTGGGCTCCCGAGAGGTGCCGTGCCGGGGGGCAGGCGATGGCGAGGAAGCAAGAGGCGAACAGGTCGTCCTCGCGTCCCTCCAGCGTGTCCGCTTGCCCCAAGGCCCCGATCAGCTCCCACAGGCCATATGTGGTCTGGAAGGGAAAAGATACAGTCAGAAGACCGTGGCCCTGCGCAGAATGCAGCCGGGAAAGAGGGCTGAATGCCAGCGATGGGAACTTACCGCCGGGGGCAGCCGGGCTGGCTGGGGGCAGCTCCTGTCCTGGGTCTGCCCAGGGTTAGCCCGGCCTTTCTCTGGGCTGTCGTACAGCAGGATGTGCAGTACCTCCCTGGTCAGCATGGGGTCTGCACCTAGGAATCTCCAGATGGCCTTGCTGGGGCTGTGACGGACAGAGGGACGGCAGGTAAGGAATTCACACAGAGGACGGGCCCAGTTGGTACACACCAGGGATGATGCCCTCCGAGGGGTGACAGGCCAGAAGCAGCAGGTTGAGCCTGCTGGTGGCTGACCTCAAGGCCCTTCAGGCACTGTCCAGTCCTAAGGGGTTCATACCCTCCTGCCTGGGCACTGCCAGGGGTCGCTGTGTCACAGAAAGGGATGGGTGGACGTGGCCAGACTCACTTCTCCCAGCTTGGGGGCCCCCTCCCTCCCTTGCTGCCTTCTCCTGATGGGAACCAGAGGGGCTGGGGTTACAGCCCCCATGGGGGAAAGCAGTGACTCTGGGCTCAGGGGTGGGGCTGGTGTGAGGAGGTGCCCACCCTTGGGAGGGGCTAGGGCTAGGTGCTGGGCTGGATCTCCTGAACTGCGGGGGGGGCACAGAGTGGGAGCTGCGGCCAGGAGAGCAGGAGCTCCTTCCCCATGGGGCAGAGTGTGGGGGTTTCAGGAGGAACAAAGCTCCATTTCTGGCCATGCCATGGCTCTGGGGTGCGGGGTTTGGAGAAGGCTGTAAAATGGGCTCTGTGCTTGTCGGCTCTGGGCAGGATGCAGGGAAGGCGCTGCTGGCCCAGGGGAACCTGGCAGGCTGGGGAATCAGAGAAGATCAGCCTCTAGGGGTGGGATGAGACGTCTAAAAGCGTGCAGTGATGGGGAAGATACCAGGCTGGGATTCCAGGGGGGAGAGGGCATTTCCCAGCTGGGGGGGGGGGTGCCCCTGCGGGGACATGTTCAGTGTAGGGGCGTCTGTGGGGGCAATGCAGTTAGGTTGGCCCCTCTCCTTCCTCAGCCTGGAGGGATGCCCTGCCGGGAGCGGGGCGCCATGCTGACAAAGGAGGTGACCCTGCTCACATGGGGTCTCTCCTGGTCTGTGTAGTGATGGGGGGAGTGGGGGCTGGAAGACTGTTCTGGCCTCCAGCCAGCCAAGCCATTGCACAGCAGAACTGGGATGGGGTGGACTGGTTAGCAGTGCACAGAACGAAGTGGGGGAGGGTGACAGCTGTGTTAGGAATAGCTCAGCTGGGGGAGCCCTGAGCCGGGGGTCCCAGAGCACACGGAGCCCTCCAAGGGACAGGGAGGCTATGCCGGGGCAGGGATGTTCCCTGGGGGCCTGTGTGCAAGGGGAGGGTCTGTGCTGCATGTAACCGTGGTGCTGGGGGCTTGGAGGCCGGAGTGGGGTGTTCTATCCTTTCCCTGGGGCTGGCGCTCACTGTTTGTAAGGCCAGGGCATCTTCAGGAGGATGCTGACCGCGGTCTTGGTGTGTTGTCTGGCCAGTAGGTGGAGAATGTCTCTCGTCCCCTCACTCAGCCGCCCCCCCCGGGGTGGGCTCAGTGTGTAGGAAAGAGCCGCCTGGAGATCCTGCACCTGCGGAGGCAAAGCAGGGACTGAGACCCTACCCCCGCTGTGGGTGGGTGGCAGGCAAGGGCCAGGAGGAACTGGGCAGGCTCAGAAACAAGGCAGCGGTCACATGGCCCGGCGGAGGCCATGGATAAACTCTCCTAGCGAGTGACTGAGCCGAGGGGGGTTCTGGGTTCGGTACCTTGAAACCCCCACCCGTGATCCAGCACCGTAGAACTAAGGGTCCCAATCCCGCTGCCCAGTGACACCCCACCCCCCGGATATCCCGGCTGTACCTCCCCTTGTGACAACATGCCTGGGCTGCTTCAGCACCAGAGTGGGGTCTAAGCATCTGGGATGCATTTCCATCCTGTACGTCAATCCATGCCCACTGGGCAAAGAGTCAGTGGACACAGGGGACCCCACCGCAGGCTCTGTTCCTCCAGCTGGGGGATGGGTCTGGAGATAGGGCACATTTCCCAGGGAGTGAGCTGGGCAAGCCAGACTCCTGGGATCAAAGCCTGAAAACCATTACAGGGCCGTGCCCAGCGGCC
>NW_027055185.1:0-8402 GCF_011386835.1 Chrysemys picta bellii | reverse complement strand
AGGTCCACTTTCTGCTGCCTCCAGTCCCATCGAACTATCCACAGGGCTCTTGGTGGTGGACGTAGGGTCTCCGCTGAGGATAGCATCCAGCTCCTTATAGAAGTGGCATGTCTTTAATGCAGCACCAGAGTGGTGGTTTGCCTCCCTTGTCTTCTGGCATGCCTACCTCAGCTCTTTTATCTTCACTCTGCACTATACTACATCCCGATTGTAACCCTTTTCACACAATCCACAAGAAATCTGCCCATAGGTATCAAAATTCCTATGCTACAATGCAGCTGGGACTGGACAGCCTCCTCTCCCCATATACTGAGCAGATCAAACAGCTCCGCATTGGTCCAAGCAGGAGAGCGTTTGCTGTGTGGAACCGCCATGGTCATCTGGGAAGATGCGATGTGAGCAAATAAGTAGAATTTCAAAAATGTATGGGCCTTGAAAGGGGGACAGGCATATGGTGGTTGATCTGGCTGCAGGGCAGCGGAGTTCAAACTGCTGATGATAGCAGTCAGGATGGGCATTGTGGGACATTGCCTGGAGGCCATTTACAGTGACAAAACCAAGCGCACTGTCTACGCTGACACTTAAAACTTTACCGTAAAAAGCCCTATGGTTCTTCTTGAGTTTGGTTTTATTTTGTCAGCAGAACAGGACAGTTGTCACCAGAAATTGCATTCCAGTGCATATACCTATGCTGTTTTGTCCCCCCCCCCTCAAAAAAACCCCCCTGTAGTGTAGACAAAGCCTTAGTGTTCCCCTCCGCCCCCACCAGCAACTCATTCTGAGTCCACTACCCCTGTTTTCCTCACCTGCTCCCAGTCTCCTTGCCAAAGCAGTCCCAGCATCCAATTCCTCTCTCACTTCCAGTCCCAACCTTCCTTCCTCCCCATCTTTCAACTCACAGCCTCCTTGCCCATCCAGTCCCAGACTGCTTATCCCAATCTACTCCCCTTCCCAGTCCAACTATGATGCCCTCTGCATTCAAATCATATGGCTTCCTCCTCCACACTCCTGGATGCCAGGAGGAGAGGGAGAGGGTCACAGAGCACAGGAGAGCCAGAACCTTTGCCCAGCCCAGTCCTGAGCAGCCATTACAGGGAAAATCTAGGTTAATGCTGTAGCCCTGGCTTGAGCACGTTCGGTTGCTCTGAGGAGATGGCACATGCAGTCTGGTTATACATTGGAGCGGTGAGTGGATGGAGCATGCACAGTGGGGAAAGATTTTAGTTGCTAAAATCAAAGTCTCTATTGAACATATACAAACTACATTTTTCAGACTTATAACAGCCAAATTTGGGCAGGTTTTCATGGGGAAAAGCAAAAGGCACATGCCTGACTCAAAGATCACCTCCCTGCCAAATTTCAGGTCCCTCCTTCAAAGCATGGGGTTGCTAGAAAAGTGCACTAGAATTGTTTAATATGGGCAAAACTGTGTTCTTTCCAAGCCTCATTCTTGGAAATGGCTGAACTATTGTGGCTGAAATTAAAGAACGTGTGAGGCAGACACCTAGCATGGAAAATTTCAACCTGAAAGGTTAAAGTTTGGCAAAGTTATAAGCAATTGAAAACAAGGTTTTATAATAGGACATGTTGGGCAACCCTTATAATAGGTGAGGCTACCATCCTTGCCTATAATCTCATATATATTCAAACCAATAATTTACAGTTGAAAGTAATCACAATATAATTTCCAGAGCCACCCACTTCTATTTCAAGATTTAGTGTGTTTTGAAACAAGTTTTAAAAAATTACTATGGAAAAAGGTGGTTATTTTAAGTTAATACTTTTTATTACATAAGTCCATTTCATCAAAGTATCTAAATTTTTATTAAAAAAAATCAAAAATATTGTAATTGTTTCCATTTGGTGGGATTCAAATTTGGCCCTTTTTTCCCTTGAAAAATTTCACACTTTATGTACCAAAGACTGGTTTTTGTTAAGTGAAACATTTTGATCTTCATTTGGAAAAGTGTTGATGATATCAATAAAATGTTTATTAAAAAGTCATGACATTTTTCAAAAATATCAATATTTATTTTTTCACTTTAAAAAGACATTAAAACTTTCACCAGTTCTAACCTTTAAGCATTAATTGATTTAGCCTCACAGCATTTCTGTGAGGTAAACTAGTATTAATAACCTCATTATTTGTAATGGGGATAAGTGACTTGCCTAAAATTATTCAGGAAGTCTATGGCACAGTCTATGGAATAAGAAACCGGATCTTCTGACGAGTCCTTTGTTTATTGAAAGGATTTTTTTTGGATCAGCATTCCTAGGAAGAAATAGAAAGGTTATGGGTGTGGAGGTTCGGGGAAAGTACAAATGGAAACCCATTGTATAATTTGCATGGTGCAAATTAAATCCATCTCCATAAACTTCTGAAAAGCTAATGAAATCTAAGCATATGTGAATAATCTGATCATTTGTGCGCCAATGATTTCCTGCTGTAATAAAGTTTGACCTGGGTCAAAAGTTGCTTTATAACTATTTTTCCACAGCACCAATCAGGTAGTACCTAAAGTATCACCAAGATAGATAGCTTTGTTTATTGTGGCATGCAGGTTAGAATTGTCAAATAAAGCAAATATCTACTCCAGCAATAGTCAAGGTCTATGAACCAGGGTAAAATGTTTTTGGTTTCTCCCTGCTAAAATAAGGCTTTGCAAAGCAACTCAGATAAGAGCAAAAAATGTTTTTTATTTTAATGCAAAAAGTGACTTGTTGTGAGAGTTTCTTCCTCACGCCACTTGTATTTGCCGCTTGCTTCCCCCCAAAAAAATGTTTTGTTCTTGAGGTCACCAGCTGAATTCAGGGTACCTCCTTGTAGCAAAGTGGTGCTCACAAGGAAAATGTTGCTTAGCCATTAGAATACCTACAGCCAGATACTTAACCCCCTTTTGCACAAAGGGGGCTTAGAGTTGTTGGCAGAGTTGTCTGCCCAGGTTCTATGCTTATAGTAATTGGAATGGGGCTCATTCTCTTCTCTGAGGTTATTAATTGGAACAGATCTAGAAATCCCTCCATTGTTGAGAGGCTGGGTAGATTGTTGGCCTTTGACCTCTGGAGTCTTGGTCAATGGCTGGTGTTAAGTCATTAAGAAAATGAGTTTAGTCTCATCCTAGCCCCATTTATCTGCAATTTGCCCCACATATGGATGAAGTGTCCAGTAGAAACCCACCTGCTGGGGAATTTTTTTTTAATTGTGTTGATGTAAAATGGTACAAATCAGATTTATAAAGATATTTTCATTAGAAAATATAATATATTGTTATGCTAGAAGGTGCTATGTTCACCATGAAATGAGTCTGATCGAAAGACAAACGCATATCATTTTAAAGCTAATGGGTATGCCATGCACTCTTTCATGCTCAATGGAAGGAACAATTAAACTCCTTTGTAGTGAGTCCCATGGAGACAATAAAGACTCCCGCCTAAGGTATTGGGCCACAAGGCAAGGCCTGAACAGAGCTAAATTGTGTGGGTTGAGGGGTTCGCTGAGTGAAAACCGGTTTGAGTTCATAGGCTGTGGGTGTTAGAAGCAGAAAGGGAGAGATGAATTGTGATGAACTGAGAAGAAGCAGAGACCGATTCTTGAGCACAGAGCTTGCTGGAGTGGCAGACTTGGGGACTTCTGAGCAAGAAAACTGCCTGTTTGTTCCCATTGTGATTGGGGAACCAGGACTTTGTGTATGTTCTTTGTAAATAAAGTTACAGCAAAGATCTAACTGATGCATAACCCTGATTTCTCCTCCTACCGGAAAGAACCATACAAGACCCCAAATTTTGGCTAACCGTTCATGCCAAAGGGACAACAATATCATTGTTTTGTCTTGGGTGGATTCTTACAGGTTTGGCTGGCAGCAATAGTTTCATATCCGCTATAATAACTGACAAGAACTCCAAGTAATAACATTTTGTTTACAGTTGGTACCAGACTCCTTCCAGTGATGGTGATACTCTAAGATACCATGGCATCATGCATAGGTTAAGAGAATTCTTCAATAGGGCGATACTCCCCCTTGTGCCGAGGGCCAGTGCAAGGTCTATGCACCACTTTAGTGTCATGTAAATCCTATTTTGGGTATGTCTGCACTACAATTAGACACCTGTGGCTGGCCCGTGCCAGCTGACTTGGGCTTATGGGGCTCAGGCTGTGGGCTGTTTGCTTGCGGTGTAGATGTTCCCGTTCAGGCTGCAGTCAGAGTGCTGGGACCCTCCCACCTTGCAGGGTCCTAGAGCCCAGAAGTCTACACTGCAGTTAAACATCCCCACAGCCCTAGCCGTAGCATGGGTCAGTCACCGGTTTTTAATTTCAGTGTAGTAATACCCTTTGAGGACTTAAAGTATACACATACCTTACACATGTTCTCTGCACTGGGCAGAGTCCTGCACTTAGGAAGGAAGAATCCCATGCACTGCTACAGGCTGGGGACCAACTGGCTAAGCAGCAGTTCTGCAGAAAAGGACCCGGGGATTACAGTGGACAAGAAGCTAGATATGTGCCCCAGCAGTGTGCCCTTGTTGCCAAGAAGGCAACGGTATATTGAGCTGTATTAGTAGGAGCACTGCCAGCAGATTGAGGGAAGTGATTATTCCCCTCTATTCGGCACTGGTGAGGCCAGACCTGGAGTATTGCATCCAGTTTTGGTCCCCCCACTACAGAAAGAATGTGGACAAATTGGAGAGAGTCCAGCATAGGACAACAAAAATCATTAGGGAGCTGAGGCACATGACTTACGAGGAGAGGCTGAGGGAACTGGGGTTATTCAGTCTGCAGAGGAGAAAAGTGAGGGGGGATTTGATAGCAGCCTTCAACTACCTGAAGGGGGGTTCCAAAGAGGATGGAGCTAGGCTGTTCTCAGTGGTGGCAGATGACAGAACAAGAAGCAATGGTCTCAAGTTGCAGTGGGGGAGGTCTAGGTTGAATATTAGGAAACTATTTCACTAGGAAGGTGGTGAAGCACTGGAATGGGTTGCCTAGGGAAGTGATGGAATCTCCATCCTTAGAGGTTTCTAAGGCCCGGCTTGACCAAGCCTTGGTTGGGATGATTTAGTTAGTGTTGGTCCTGCCTTAAGCAGGGGATTGGACTAGATGACCTCCTGAGGTCTCTTCCAACCCTAATATTCCATGATTCTAAATATCACCAATAAGGAATAATCTGCTTAATTCACTTTCTACATTCTACTCATAACATGAAACCATGAGCTTCCCAAGTCAGATGAAAGGGAAAGGATAGGAAAGGAAAATTTCCACCCTGTAAAGACTGAGCAAACTCTATCAGGGATTTTAGTTCCAAACCAGTTCATTTAAAATAATAATCAGTCACCATCTGAATTATTGTTTGTGATGTTTTTGTTTTCTTGATTAAACGACTTAGTGTCAGAATATATATTATTCAAAATATATCCCAGAGGCCTCTTACTTATAAGAGTCCCCACAATGTCTGGTCAAATAAATGCCATCCTGAGATTTTTCACCTTGAGGAAACAAATTTTCAATTAATTTGCACATTTGAAATGCTGGAAAATATTAACATGGCTTCTTATTTCCCCCCAGAGTAAAATAGTTTCCTGCAGGTTTCAAATGTCCATGTTAGCATCTTTTCTATCCTTGATCTGAGCTCTGAATGCCAGTTTCTGCTTGATAATGTCACTGGACATGGCTCTAACAGCAGGGAAGTTGGACACTTGTCAGTACAATCTGTGAATCTCACAGAACAATGCTCCTGTTCCTTTGAAAGCTGCTTTTAACATGTTCTTGTACCTCCCCAATTCAGATCTGCACCAGCAGTGCCAGGGCGAATACCTTAAGAAATGTGCCAGTACCTACTCCTACACTCAGGAGTGTCTACGCACAAAAATTGTACATCTCTAACAATACCAGTAGAGTTAAAGCAGTGCAACTTCCTTTGTATGGCTGCAGTTATACCAGTACAGCCGGGCTTATTCTGATATAGCTTATTCCTGTAAATTTTGGGGAATAAGCTATATGTCACTAAGGCACCTTGATAACAGTATAACTGTCCACACTAAGGCAGTTGTACTGATTTAGCTACTGTACTTTGGTAGAAAAATCACATCCATACCCAAAATAATTATACTGGTACATAAAGTGTGTGGCCAAAAAGTCCCTGATGAAAATACTAGTTCTCCTACTGAGATACAAGGAGAGAGAGTAAAATTCATTCCTATGCAGAAGACTTATATGCCACTTAAGTCTTTGGGTCTGGATGGGTGCCTGGGACAGACTGAGACACCAGAGCGGTCAGGCTCTTAGGGCAAAGCAGAGGTGCTGGGCCCGCTGTTTCTCCCAGAGGGGTTTGCCTGATTGCCATTTGTTACAATCCCTGCTTCAAAACACAGGACTAATGGCCATTTTGTAAAAAAAACAGACTACCTTGAGAAAATACCTAGCTCCATGTCACTCTTTTCTGCACCAAATGGGAAACTGCCCTACAACTCCCTGAAAAATCTCCTACCACTCCAGGCAACAATATTTTCACTTGTCACAGTCTATGCTACAGTCTCTTCTCCCCCATGTGGTTTCCATATTAGCTGTTATCCCATCAGTCATCCATGAGAAATAATCTCTAGACATGAATTTAGGAGGTATCCTCTGCAGGATTTGCATTAGTCTTTCTTCCTATTCTCTTCACGTTTTCACAAATCTTCTCATGCAGCCTCCCCTCAGCTCCCCACATATATACACATTTGCCACATGTGCCTCCTCACTATTCGCCATCTTCAGTGATGCATCTTTTCATGCTCTTTCCTATGTCAGAGGTACTGATATTGGAATAGCTCCTCTTAATCCCTAACTTCTTTCCTCCTACACCCTACTTCTTAATTCTCATGATAGCAGAAACCAAGGTCAACTGAGATTTCTCACTGCACGTGCATTTTTTTTTAAAAGAAATTCATGTCCTTCTCACTACTTCACACAAACAAAATAAATCATGTTATCAGCTTTCTTATGCCTTTCACTTCAAATATCCAGCCTTCATTTAACACCCTGGACATGAATAAAATATGGTATGTACTATTCAACCAGCGTGTTTCCCATGAGAACAGTGCCTCATGGGCTCAAAGATTACATGCAGTTAATAAGTTGCACATCGTTCATTATGTCTTATGTGATGGCTATGGGGGGAGCTACATCTGTGATCTGTCGCTCTCAGCCTCTCTTTCCAATGACAGGCCTCTACCTGCATTCTTTCTATAGTCTGGAACTGCATGGTTCTCCCACTTTAGACTGGATCACCAGGCTACACCTGTTCCCATCATGCCCCCCTAGTTACAGATTTGAGCGATGCATTATATCTCCTTGCAGTCCCTCGTGAGTGTTCCCCTCAGGTGACAGATTCTGTTACCTCCCCCCTCTTCCAGGTGAACCCCATAGCTCTCGCAGTCTTAGACTGGACCCTTGGGATGGCAGCCCCCCCGTTTCCAACTGTTAACAAGAGAGGTCCAACTGCAACTGGTACCTTCAAGACACTCCCCTCTGGGTGCTTGTGACCAGTGGCTGGTTAAAATGACACAAAACCAGTGCCTTCTAAACAAACATCCATTTGCCCAAAACAGAATAAAGGGTTAAAAGCCACCCAAAGTCTGTACATCTGGGTCTTGCCTACCGCTAATCATCGTCTTTCTCAAAGCTTAGGTGTGTTGTAATAATTGGGCCTACAAATATAATAAAAAAAGGATGTGAAAGTTCATAAGAGGTTACAATAATCTATCATGAAAAACGCTGATGCGGAAAAAGTGCAAAAGGGAGGCCGAAGGAATGAATTAGAGTCCAAACAAAAAGGCCCACTGATATAACTCAAAGAATGTGTTAAGATCACGCCTGGTAAATAAGAAGAGTGTGGAATCAGAAATCAGTGAACCCAAATTGGTAGGTCAGAAACTAGGCCTAATTGGTGGACAAAAT
The DNA here is from genome assembly GCF_011386835.1 of Chrysemys picta bellii. Lineage (NCBI taxonomy): Eukaryota > Metazoa > Chordata > Testudines > Emydidae > Chrysemys > Chrysemys picta. The sequence goes on along the minus strand of NW_027055185.1, from coordinate 472 downwards.
AATAAGGATCTAGGGTATTCTGCCCAGCACTCCCTTTGCGGGTCCCTAAAGAAGGAGACTGAGTGGCAAAATTGACTACTGGAGCGAGCTTCACCATCATGGCTGTCACCCCCTCTATATTCTGTAGCCCCGGGCCTTTGTCATCCTTATCCTGAGAGATGCCCTGACCAGACTGGGCCAGAGAGAGGTACCCAAATATCACCGCCGCCTCTGTGAGTTCCAGCTGCATCTCAAACGTCACCTGCATGAAATGTCTTTAACAGCTCCAGCCTGTCTCAACTAATGCCTCTTTTCCCCAAAAAGAACAGTCATTGCCATCTTTGATAATATAGAGACTGTCAAACAACTGGGGGTGGGGGGGGTGGGGAGGTTTCCTTCTAAAAACTCTGCCCTGGGAAAGGGAACAAGGGATGTTGTTACAATGAAAGCCTTATTTAATTCTTCACATTTCAAAAGCTTTAACTGTTTTTCC
>NW_027055184.1:0-8410 GCF_011386835.1 Chrysemys picta bellii | reverse complement strand
CTTTCACCAGTTTGATGTCACTGGAACTCCTGGAATACAAATAACACAGCACTAACACTTGCACAGCTCCTGATGCGGAACTCTTTACTCAGTCAAAACTCCCATTGCAATCAGTGGATCTTTTCTTTTTTCCCCCCTGCGTAAGGCCTTCACATAGAAATTTCAGCATACTCATAAACTCTTTGGGCCTCTTCTGTTTGTACAGTGCTTAGTGCAATAGCCTACTGTCCCAGGGCTAGGGCTCCTAGGTGCTAAAGTAAAACAAATAAGTGACTATGAAAGGCATTTAAAGAATCTGTGGGCCTGATTGTGGAATCCCTACTCCCATTGGTGAGCAGTTACACAAACAGTCCCAGTTGACTCAGAGGAGAATGTCCTCACCACTATTGTTAAGGGTTCCCCGGTCCAAGCCTGTACCTACAGAAGTTTCAGAGTAGCAGCCGTGTTAGTCTGTATCCGCAAAAAGAACAGGAGTACTTGTGGCACCTTAGAGACTAACAAATTTATTAGAGCATAAGCTTTAGTCCACGAAAGCTTATGCTCTAATAAATTTGTTAGTCTCTAAGGTGCCACAAGTACTCCTGTTCTTTTTACCTAGAGAAGGGCGTACAGATTCAGGCTACGTCCACACCACACACTCTGTGTAGGGTACACGTAGCTACACGCCGCAGAGAAAAGCAAGCTCCATCCACGCTGCGGTGCATAGCTACAGGTGTCCGTGAAAGCCGCTGGTGGGGGAAGGCAGTGGGTAGAGGCTTCAGCAATTCCCTGCTGCTGGGGCCTTTTCCTGCAGCTGAGGCAGCAGGATGCTATGCTGCTGAAAGTAGCGGTGTAGCCAGGGGAGGCACTGCTTGGGCGAGTAGAGAGCTGTGTGGATGTATACACGGGTACATACTCACAGGAATGAGGCAGGCCTTTACTCGCCTATGCTTGGCCCTACTGTCTCCACAGCTATTTGTACCTTGCCTAAGGAGGTACCCGTGTACATGGGCTACATGCTGCTGAAAGAAGTGTGCGGTGTAGACATTTCTTTGGCAGCCATTGGTCCTTACTCAGGCAAAACTTCCACTGATGTCCATGGGAGTGTTGCTGAGCAAAGACTGCAGGATTAGGCTCTTTGATATATTCATTTCTTTGTTGCTTTAAATGTGTGTGTGGGTGAATATGCTGTTAAAAGGGCCATTTTTGGCTTTTTAGATAAGTGTCCTGTACTTTAGTCTGTAATCTGATAAGACTGGAGAGGGACTGGCTGACTCAGGGGGATTGGTAATGGCAAGTAGTTCAAATCCAGCTGCATTGTGTAGTGGCTGAGGGTTGTTTGCACCTACTCACTCTTCAGTTGTCTCTTGGAAATTGTTTTGGCATTGGCCCTGTTTTCAGTGCACAGCTGTCCGTACACAACATTTCAAACAAGCACCGTTGTGCTTTCTCCTGTGCTGCCCCTGTACACAGGAAGAGCTCCCCGTAAACATCTGCAAAGCTGCCTCACTTCAGCTCCCTCCTTAAAACTCCTTCTGCTGTGATACCTACACAAAACTCAACAGTGGCTCACCAGTCAGAGTGCAGAGACCACTGCTTATCATGCTGATGAGTATTGTTTCCTTGTGCTTCCCCATCTGTCTGTATCCACCTGTTGTCTCTTGTCTTACACTTACATTATAAGCTCTTTGGGCCAGGGACTGTCTTTTTGTTCTGTGTTTGGCAGTGCCTAGCACAATGGAGACCTGATCTATGACTAGGGTTCCTAAGTGCTACTGCAGTACAAATAATAATAAAGTCCACCAGCACTGCTGGCAGTTTTCTTGGACGTTTCAGCAGAGAGGTCAAGAACTGAATGAGCATGGAAAGTGGATGACTTTCTCAGCCCCTAGAAGTGGCATCTCCAGGTCATGGTTGAGGCACATTGACAAGGAGACGGTTTGGGGACACGTGATCTAGTTAAATGGGGTGCTGGACTGTGAGTCAGGATTTTATTCTTAACTCTACCCAGGGCCGGCTCCAGGCACCAGCGTAGCAAGCAGGTACCTGGGGCGGCCAATGAAGAGGGGGGCGGCACGTTCGGCGGCAATTCGGCGGCGGGGCCGTCACTCCCTCTTGGAGCGAAGGACCTGCCGCCGAATTGCCGCCATAGAATGAAGTCGCGGTAGAGCTGCCGCCGATCGTGATCACAGCTGCTTTTTTTTTTTTTTTTTGCTGCTTGGGGCCCTGACTCTACCACTGATCTGCTGTAGACCTTGGGAAAGTCATTTCACCTCTCTGAGCTTGTTTCCCGTCCCACCCTCTGTCTGTCTCGTCTATTTAGACTATAAGCTCGGATTGTCTCTTATTATGTGTTTGTACAGCGCCTAGCACAATGGCACCCTAAACTCATCTGTAGTCTCTAGGCCCAGGTAATATAAATAAATAATAATTACAATTGACTGGGCAGCATGGAAAACCTTCACCTGTCACAACCCTTGTTTTATTATTCCTCTCGAGACACAGGGAGAGTCGGCACTTCTCAGAAATGTAAAATTAATACTGAAATTGTTTTTTTAAAACTAAACCTTGAGCCATGAAATTAAATAGCAACATATGGAGATGTGGTGAATAAAAATAAAATTAGACCGAGAAAAGGCCTTAAGCTTTTCAGCTTATCTAGCTCTTTGTGTGCTCTATCAGATGGCAAACACCTGCTCAGTGCATGGAAATGGGGAACAGGCTGTCAGGAGACTGCCTTCTACAAACAACCTTTCCTTTCAGGGTGGAATGGACTAGCAGGTCACAATTAGCTGTCTTGCAGGTTCCTGTGGTGTAAAATCACTTGCATTCAAAAATGCTGTATTCTGTTGCCCTCGGTTAAATGATGGAGTCAATCCTGACAGAGTAGTATTTTTTTTAAAAAGGGGCGTGTGTCTGTTGGGGTGGCGAGAGGAGAAAAGATATCATAGTTTTATTGCAACTGCATAGTTCTCATCTGAACAGGTATGTTTAAATCTTTCCACAGCCATTAAAAGAGTGGTTAGTACTAGCTTCTTTGTGTTCTCTGATGGTTATTTTCGAGGCAGTTACACAATAACAGGACTTGGCACCTTTCATCCGAGGACCTAAAATTGCTGTATAAAGCATTAATTAAGTGCCTCACAACACCCTTGTGGGATGGCTAAGTGGGTATTATAGCTATTTGGGGTAAACCGAGTCATGGAACCATAGGAACTAGAGAGAGAGGAAACCTATTAGTTCAGCTACTGGATTCCTTCCCTGGCCAGCCCTGAATTTTCCTTACATGACACTTTTTAGGGCTTCGTCCCATGTTCTTTGAAAAGACCCAAGCAGTGAGGCTTCCACTACTTCCCTAGGGAGACTGTTGCATAAACTAACATACTCAGGAGGATTTTCCAGCTAGTCAACCTCCAAAATCCCTTCCTCAATTCCAGCCCGTTGTTTTTATTTTTACCCTCCCTGTCTCTTGCCGCCCCTCTTTCTTGTCTTAGCATTTATACCTTGCAAGTATTTGTAGCATCTCCTCCCACTGCTGTTACTTAGCCCAGGCATCTAGTACATATTTATCTCTCTAAGTTTTCCTCATCAAATCATCCCTTGTGTCCCCTATTCGTTTTAGTTGATTTTCTTTGAACTCCCTCCACTGTGCCAGCTTTTTGGTACAAACAGAGAGGTTAAGGGCTATGGCCAATGCCACAGAGCGAGTCAGAGACAGAAACAGGGACAAAACCCAGGGGTCCTAATTAGGCCAAGGTGAAACTTTTAGGTTTCAGGTCATGCGGGTTGTGTAAAGCTAAACCAGCAGGGTCCATTGGAGGATCCAACCTGGGAGCTTTCCTGGGAGTTTCAGGTTCCCTGAGGTTTTTCTCTGAACCAGAAATTCCAAAGTACCGCCCCACCCCCCGCCACAAACCCTGTGCAGTCCTCCAATGCCCTCCTTCCAGCACACACCAGCATGTTTCCCATTAACCTGGAAATCTTCAGACAGGTTGCCTGCTGGATAGCAAAGCACCCAGCCCTTACCCTCCCCCTCCCCCCGCTTTGTGCTTCTGCTTTTCTGGGGAGACAGCTGTTCCCTCAAGGGACACAGGCCTGTGGTTTTGGAGCTGGGGGGCCAGGATTCCAGCCTCTCTCGGTTGCTATAACAACCGTGCCTGTTGTCTGCAGCCCGCTGCTGCTCCTTACAGCGCCGCTGCTCTGTGAAGCAGAATCCGCCCGCTGTAGCCCTGCCACTTGGAGAGCCTGCCCCAGCCACTAGGTAGCCCCTGCCACTGCCCCCTCCTCCCCTTTCCCTGCTGGCTGCCTGTGGGGCAGAGTTTGCTCCTCTTCCCAAGCCTTCGGCCGCAGCGGCATTGGGCCTGGTCCTCTGAACCTAGCCATGGTGAGGAGAGGAAGGAGGGAGATGTAACGGGGGGAGGGAGGAAGGACTCATGGGGGGCCGTGCAACAAGGGGTCAGAGGAAACTCAGCCAGGGGGCCTGTAACAGGGCTCTGAGCGGGATTCTGGGGGTGCAGGGAGCGGGGTGGGATGACAGCAAGAGGAGCAAGCTGTGCAGCAAGGAGTACAATATGGAGCCTATAATAAGATGGAGATGCAGCAGGGGATGGGTCTGTACACAACATGGCGAGGATGCAGCAGCTCTGCGGGGATGCAGCATGTGGGCCTGGCAGCAAGGCCTGTGCGGGTGCAGCATACCTCTCTGGAGGATGTGGAGTTGGCTCAGTAAGGGGGGGTGGTGTGAGTGAGTGGGCGGGACATAGAGCTATTGCTGGGGCGCAGGTGGAAGAGAGAGGTAAGAGGGTGAGACTGATGGTCAGTACAGGAGGGAACGAGGAGAAGGGAAGGCTGAAAGTGGGAGGGATAGAAAGGATAAACAGAAGGTGAAGGGGATAGAGGGGAAGAAATATAAATACTACAACAAACAGACATGGGAAAGAAAGAGAGAATAAAAACAAGGAAAAACTAGTGAACTAATTTTTTTAAATATAAAGGTTAATGCCAAAATGTTACAGAAAATAAAAATGTAAAATAGGGACTTTCTGTTCTTTCCCCCCCCCCCCCCAAAAAAAAAAAAAAAAGCTGGAGTAGGGTTGCCAATTTGGTTGAACGTATTCCTGGAGGGTTTCATCACATGACGTGATCTTTTAATTAAAGATTAAAATTTAATTCCTGGAGACTCCCGAACAATCTTGGAGGTTTGGCAACCCTGAGCTGGAGCCATAGAGGGGTTAGAGAGGGGACTTGATCCTCTTTCCCAACATAGTAGCTACTGAGACAGTGTCTTCTCTGCCTTTAACATCCATCAGGAAGTGGAAAATGGGGGAAGAAGATAAGCAAATTTGATCGGGAAGTTCATTATTTTTTAAACATTGAAAGAAGAAGCAGATTGGATTTTATACTTGAAAATCTGCCAGATTTTTAAAGTGCATTTGATGGTGGTGAAAACCATCCTTTGACTCTTAGAAAGCAGAATGTTTTGGAAGGGGACTTGGTAAGAGGTGCTACCGTTGGGATTAGTAAGGTGCTTTGGCATTTGATAGGTGGGGCTTGTGGAGACACTCACTCTTGCCTGGAACGTATTCTGCAAGGAACTTTGATCCCCAAGGCGTGCTTCCTTACCAATCTGGGACAGATGCAACTCATGTGACCTGCCTCCCTGCTGTTGGGGCTGGAACATTGGAGTTGGGGAACTGAAGGCAGGGAAGGAAGGTGGATGCAGGTAGCCATGGGAGAGAGATAATTTGCTATAGGGAGGGTGGTCAGAGTAGGGTTAATTAGAGAGCCTGGGAGGAGGTAGATCTTGTAAGATGGAGAAGAAGAATCAGCAGCTGAGGGGGAATCAGTATCTTTAGAGGGGAGAGAGGCTTTGAAGGACAGAGGAAAAGCAAAGTGCAGGGCCGGCTCCAGGCACCAGCTCAGCAAGCAGATGCTTGGGGTGGCCAAGGGGAAGGGGCGGCATGTCGGACTCTTCGGCGGCGGGTCCCTCGGTCCCTCTTGGAGGGAAGGACCTGCCGCAGAATTGGCAGAAGACGAAAGCGGCACGGTGGAGCTGCCGCCGAAGTGCCGCCGATCGCGATCACGGCTTTTTTTTTTTTTTTTTTTCAGCCGCTTGGGGCGGCAAAAACCCTGGGGCCGGCCCTGGCAAAGTGTGTGTTTCACAGTGCCACAATGGTTAAACACAGATGACTGGATTTACAGTGCCAAAATATATACAGTGGACACAGTTTCAGAAACACTTGGCATGAGTTATTTCTAGAATTCCCAGTCACTTGGCGCTCTAAACAGATGACATCTTGCAGAAAATATCAAACCTTAGCAAAGGCTCACACTGTTTTCCCAAATGTGAATTCTCTCCCAGTGGACTGAGCAAGCCATATCCAACAGGTGTTTGGTGCGCAGTGCTGCTTTGTGTATGTGAAAGCCGTTCTCTTGGCCTAGGCCTGCTTTCAGTGTTTTTAATGAGGAAAAAGCCTGTCCCACTGTCCTTCAGATCACCATGTGTATAGATCAAGTACCATTATTGTCTATCTATGGTACTTATACAGCCGTATAAGTCACCATCATGTCTAAGCATTTCATAGTCTCGTACGTATTTATCTTCATAGCATCACTGGGGGGTAGGGAAGCACTGTTATCCCCATTTTATAGATGAGGCACTGAAGCCCAGAGAGACTGACTTGTCCAAGGTCACACAGAATCTGTGGTGGAGCAGGGAATAGAGCTCAGGTCTCCCAAGTCACAGTACCCTAACCACTGGACCGTCTTTCCTCTCTATTTTTTTGTTTGGCACCAGATTCTTCTACCTTACTCACAGTATATAGCACCTGGCTGCGTTTAGATTGTAAGCTCTTTTGTGGCACAGGTTATAAATTATTATATGTCTGTACAGCACCTAGCACAATGGGGTCGTGACCTAGCTGTGGCCTTTAGGGGCTGTTGCAATATAAACATTAAACAATGATAATAATGAGTGGGTCTCTTTGGGTCTATTTCTCTCTTGCCTTGCACTTTGTTTAGTCATAGGATATTCGCTAGGACCATAGGGAATTTGGCTCTCATCTCCTATTAAAAGTAAATGGGGGCCTACCTCTCTTAGGTCCGTTTGAAAATCACAGACTTACACCATTTTACCAGTCTGATCTGGTAGTATGTTCTACCCACTTTGTATTCTCTTTACACTTCTGCAAATGAGTCCACAATGAGCCTGATTTTCCTTCTATGAAGGCCTCTTTACACTATTCTGGCCGTGTAATTTACACTCACTCACTTTAAGGCCTTTTAACCAGAGCTCAAGTGGTGTAAAGAGGCCTTAGTGTAAAGCAGATTCAGGTCCAAGGTGTAGGGTAATGAAGAATCAGTGCTTCAGACTTCAGTGAGACTACTTAAGGAATAAGGTACTATTCAGTGTTAGCAGAGGCATCCAAAACTGTCCCTTTTAATATTAATATAAACAAGTTTCTGCCTGATTCTTCAAGACCTTAAAGAACTATTTACAGTGATGCTGGTGAAAAGCTAAGTCTTTTAATCCATGACTTTTTAAAGTTTGTCTCTGAAAAATCCGATGGAGGGACAGAATAATTATTTCTTTTTCTCCACATTTCTCATCCCTTCGATAAGTCTCCACATAGTAGAGAATAAGAAATAAGCTAAATTGAGGAGGGAATAATGTTCCTTGTCCATGTGAAAATGTATTCAGTGATTGTGCTTTAAAAACAAAACACATGCAAAGAAAAGAGAATAAATCCTATAATGAAAACGCAATTCTTTCTCACTAATCTGTTGTCCTACGAGAGCTCATTCAGACAGAGGATTTATATGTTATGCTTGGCTGTAAGCAATAAAATGTTTTAAAAATATGTTTCAAGTTGGCCAAATTCTGTAATTTTAACTTACACTGCCTAGAAAGCAAGAATAATACAAAAATACGGGTCCAAGCTTGCAACCTGTATTCATGCGAGTAAGGGCTGCAAGATCAAGCTGTATATTAAGGGTCTGATGCTCCACTTTATTGATGTCTTGACTTCCGTGCTTCATATACTATATGCCACATCCAATTTGGGTCAGAGCTCAGGTGGCTGTGTTGAGATTCTTCGGGCATAGTAAAGAATAGTAATACTATATATGCCACTAATTTGAACATATATTTTAATGTAACTTCTGTAAAGCGGTTTGTCTTGTGTTTAAATTTTGAGACAACAGTGGTCATTTTGGGTCAGAGTTAAGGTCTCTGTACTGTGTTGAAATATGCAAACTTGATGCTCGATATGAATAATTTTATGGGTTGCTGTAAGATTTACAATGTCCTTAACTATTAATTTCCTTGCTTTTAAGTGCTTGGGGTTTGTAAATAATATGCTAGGAAACTAAATTATCATTCCACAATGTTCATTGATTTTTTGAAAGCGTTTGTTTTTGCTTTTGGAATACA